>NW_023615721.1:0-40001 GCF_013339695.2 Rhipicephalus sanguineus
CCTCGTGTGGCACTCGGCGATTGTTCCCTTCGCTTTCGTTTCTTCTTCTTTTTCTTCGCATGGTTGCTGTGCTTGCGAGATTAATTAGTGCGTCAGTTTCGTATTTCCTTTTTGCGGTTCTCTTTCAACGCCCTAGCTTGCGAAAACAGCACAACCACGTACGAGTGGTGAAGTCTCAGGGACTTATTGGTAAAAGAAAGTTGCGTAGAGTGAATGCGTAGTAAAGTTTCTTTTGCCAGCGCCCGCAACATTTTAGAGACAGTTTTAACCGACCGGCTACGTTGTATTGTCTCCGTTGTTTGCGTGTGTCGACTTCGGCGATCTTACAGGCCAGGCTAGACCACTACTTTACGTCTTAGAACTAGGACACGCCAGCTAGGCAGCTACACCAAATGCTGTTAGGGTACAGCTACACCGGTGCGCCCGGTAGAATTTACAATCTCGTCACCATTTCACCGTGTACATACCTATACAGAAATGGCGCACGTTCTCTAAAGTGAGCCGCCGTGTGCCGAACGCGCATGCGTGCATGCGTGCTTCACGATGAGGCCGCAGACAGCAATAAGAGCACAAAAAAAAAAACAATTCCCGGCATGTGCAGCGTGTGCCAGCATTTAAGGAAAATTGTTGCGTAAATCTAGGCCGCCGAGAAGTCGAGCATCGCGGTAACAGCTGGCCCTTTCTTGCGGCCGTTAGAAATATGATGATTCGAGAAGTTTATATTTTAAAAATAAAACGAACAGTAAAACAGGGGCAACAAACTTGAGCGCTCCGTGAACACTTGCGCGTCTTATGAATCCGTTGGAGCAAATTTGATGGTGGCGATGTAGCAATAGCTATTTCATTTCTATAGCTGCTGTCGTCGGCGTTGCCGTGAGTGCATATTTTTTTATTTCGACGCCCCAGCGCCATCTACGTGTAATATGCCAGGGCATTACATAAATTTCATAGATAGTATATGTGAAATTTCCTTGTTATCGAAACCTTCCACTTCGAATGCCGAAGACGAGAACGGTCTGCTCGCCCCGTGCACCAAGCTCCTTACCCCGTCCAGCAACACGTAGCAGTCAGTGGCGTAGCGAGAAAGTTTTTTAGGGGGGGGGGGGGGTTCGACCATACTTTATATATGTTCGTGCGTGCGTTTGTATGTGTGCATGCATATATACGGAAGCAAAATTGAAAATTTTCGGGGAGGGAGGGGTTGAACCCCCTCAACATCCCCCCCCTTGGCTACGCCCCTGGTAGCAGTGCTTGCGGTTATCTTGTTCGCTCTCGTCTCTCTCTCCTCTTCCACTCTCCTTCTCTTTTTAATCCCCGAGCTCTTCAACCCGTTCAGGCTTGCCAACGGAAAATACTGGTTAAAGGGACACTAAACTGAAAGAATGACCCAGTTTAGATTGATAAATGGTACTCTGAGAACTCTAATGTTGTTAATTTCACCATCATATGTTGATTAAATGACGAGAAAAGCAAGGTCAGAGCTTCATTTTTGAATTTCGCGCCAAAATCTCCGTGCGTGACGTCATTGGATCTGAAAGTGTATTTTTCGTACTCTGTCGACATTGACTCAACGAAATTTCCTGCAACTTTGTATGTTAGGTCTATGGCCCCCTCAGATGACCATGTGCTCAATTTTTACCGATTAGGAACTACGTATGGCCTAGTAGATGCCGTGAAAAGCTATGACGTCATTGGTGCGGGGATTTCAATGTGGCGTCGCCACCCACATTTCCTTTTCGAGCGTTGTCTCGCTTTCCCAGCGTCATCTAGCGGCAAGAGTGGTGTTTTCGGTATTGTGAAATTATAATTTACTAATGCACCAAAAATCGTTTGTCTCTTTGGTGTCATTTAACGTCTCCTGCTTCTATGCATCGCTTCCCTGCTTGTCTTTCCCAGAACATATGACAGAAGGCCTTAAATGAAGCATCTGCATTTCTTTTATTCTTTCTCATAAACGCTCAGATAGGTGAACAACCTGTCGGTGGCACCAAAGGAAATTCCGCATCCCGCCAACTATAAAGTACAGAGGTGTGCTGGCCGGCAGTCACGTTAAATGGCACAGCGCGGGATGTTGTTAACCAATCAGAACACGCAAAAAAGCACTCAGATGCGTATTCAAATGCCACGCTATAGCGCACGGACGATCGTGCACACATGTATACCCTCGACGCAGCGGGCTGCTTACATAAGGGAAGACACGCTTAATCAACACAGAGAGACACAACCATATAAACGCGTTCTGAAGCGTACACGCATGTCTGCGCGTAAGCACATGTACGCACGCGCAGCACTCATTCACCGGAAGTTCTACAAGAGGCGACATAACGCATAGCGTATGCATTCCTGCTCCGAGCTAACCACTTCTATCTCAGTTCCGCCATGAAGTCGCATTGGTGGACGTGCTACGGTCGTTGATTACAACACTCTCCACAAGCGCATCAGGGAAGCAAGCAAGCGCGCCACCGCGCGTCAGCGTGGCGAATGAGCAAACGTTGCATATTTCAGTCAGCTCTTCCTTGAGAATGCATGCACGCAGCTTTCGTAGTCTTTCTGTTGATGAGAGAGCTCACAGAAAAAAAAAAAAGCCACGCCTGAGCAAAGCACTTCCTCCTAAAATGGGGACACGTAGAAGGGGATTGCCAGGAAGCGAAGGAAGGGAAGGGGGAGAAACAAGGGTTAGGAAGATTCCCGAATCCCAGCTGCAACTTCAACGTAAGAGAGCCCGCTGTCGGTTTACCGCGGCTTAGTTAAGGGAAGCGGGCGAATACAAAGAATGCGTGAAAAACGCAAAAAGAACAAGGGAACACGGGTTTGAAGAAACTGGGGAACTCGGGTCGCCGACGCGCGCACTCTGAAAGGGAAGGAAAGGGAACTCGTTCTCTCGTTATACTGTGAAGGCTGGGGATGCACGCCGCGCCAGCGGCGTGTAAGCACGCATAACCACGACGCTTAACGTATAGTGTACTGGCGCGCCAGCGTTGAGTGAAGGTACAAAAAAAGACGCGCGCTCTAGCGCCACGGAACGCGCGAACGGCAACGTCAGGCGCGCGCGTTTCCCTCGAGCAACACGGGACGAAAGGCGCGGACGAGTGCTCGCGCGTTTTTTTTTTTTCCTCAGGGAACGTGTTATACGCGGGCTATGGTACGCCGTGCAGTGGAAGACCAACGAGTGAGGCAAACCGTGCATAGAAGCAAGGGAAGAAAGGAGAAAGAGGGGACCGGGAAAAAGGCGGTGGATTCCCACCGATATAGAGCGCCTCTTCGTATACCCGCGGGACGTGGTACAATAATCCTTCCCTAAAGACCTCCTTCCCGCATAACCGATTCCCTTCGCTTGCATGTGTTCGCGTACGCCGCATTCCGTGCTTGTTGCGCATTAATTGTTCGCTCGCTGCTCCCTCCAACTAACGCAGACCGCAGCGTGTCCCCAGTATCCTCCTTTCAGTCTCTCCCGTTTTCCCGTGCCGTTTTATCCCTCACCGTCGTCGCCTACGTTTCTACTCGGGCTGCTTCCAAGATTCGTACGTCTGCAACAACGTTTCCCTGAAAGTCTTAAGGCCGAACCATATAGAGCGTTTTGGCCGGCGTTTTCTGACGTTGCGTCCCTCGGCGTCGTCGCATCAACATCAGAGAGGGCGGCAAACCATATGAGGAGCGTTAACTCAGCGTCGCACAGTGTGACCAGAGGGAATGAACCTGACACCCCGTAAAGCAGTGTACAGTTTCCGTCAATGGACCAACAAGATATATTGTGACGTCGCAGTTGACACGCCTTTAATAAGCCTTCGAGCCTTAGGGAACCGAACACATCCGAGGTACAGAACAAGCTCAAGATATATCCCCACAAGCGAAGATGATGAAGAACACCACGCGATGATGATAATGTACAGATGATGAAGAAGGGCCTAATAAATGCCCACACTAATTTCCCCCGCATGCAAGCGGCCATCCTGGCCGCAACTTAAAGGAGTACTGACACGATTTTGAAGTGCAACAAAACGGACGTTTTTGGTTTCCTTGGCATGTAGTGTTAACGCTCTCCCCACACCGCATCCGGGAAACACGTATAAATATTTAAGTTTGATTTTTAAAGTTTTCATCTCCCAGCGTCTGCAAGGCAGCTTCACCGCATGGAGAGCCCTGTGACGTTTCAAGTCGGCTCACTTGGTTTGCGAAATCTGGGTCCTGCATGCAGCCTAAATCCCAGAAATCGCTGTCGGAGGCACTGGACGACAGTTCACTCATCATGAACCACGTTCGACTGACAGCAAAGGACAGCAGGTGCATATTTCGTGGGTTGCTGTCTGTCCGTGACGTCACGGGCCGACTTGACACGTCACTATGAAGCCGCCCTCTCGAAACCGAAACCGAAACTGCTGGTTGAAAGAAGTGGTATTAAAAATACATGCAATGCATCCCCGGGCATCAAGACACTCTTTTTAGGGTTATCGACACCCGTGCTTTCATTTAGAGCAACAATCCGAAAAATTTTTAAATTCATGTCAGTACTCCTTTAAAGGTACGGAGAACGCCTGTTAAAAGGCTTCATACGAGATACATGCACAATCTCGGTACCGCGACGGCGCCGGTCAGTTGGAGCAATAACAGGTTCGACGCGATAATTAACGGGAGAGGTCTTCTCCAAGACTGTGTATGGGCCAAGAAACCGAAATTGAAATTTGTCGCACAAGCCAGGAGTGCGAACTGGTGTCCGGAGTAGCACCTCGTCGCCGGGGTGGAAGAACACAGCACTGTGAGATGCGTCATGGAGACTCTTGCGGTGCTGTTGTCTTGCCTCAGTGTTCACTCGGGCGAGCTGGCGACAGTGGAGGATGCGGGACACATATTGTTCACAGGAAGATGCAGATGGAGTGACAGGGGCGGACAAGAAAGAGACGTCAAGAAGGGAAGTTGGCGATCGGCCATAGACAAGGTAGAATGGCGAGTAGCCAGTTGTGCGTTGTACGGCGGTATTATACGCAAAAGTTACAAATGGCAAAATTGCGTCCCAGTTTGTGTGGTATGGCTCAATGTACATGGCTATCATGTCGGAGAGTGTGCGATCAAATCGCTCAGTTAGCCCGTTGGTTTGGGGGTGATAGCTGGAGGTTGTCTTGTGCGTGGTACCGGAGGCTTGGAGCAATTCCTCAACAATTTGCGAAAGGAAAGCTTTGCCACGGTCGCTCAGAATGACCCGAGGAGCACCGTGACGCAGGATTAGGGCTTTAAGCATAAATGCAGCCACTTCAGAAGCCGACGCCGAAGTCACGCAGGTTGTTTCGGCGTAACGTGTCAAGTGGTCGACAGCTGTCACTATCCAGCGATGACCAGTGGGAGTCGTGGGAAGAGGACCATACAGATCAATGCCAACGACTTCGAATGGTGCCGACGGACACGGAAGTGGTTGCAGCTCGCCGCTTTGAGGTGATGTCGGGAGCTTTCGGCGCTGACAAAGGTTGCAGGAAGTGACGTACTTCGCTACACTGGTGGATAGGCCAGGCCAATAGAAGCGACCTTTAATGCGGTCATACGTTTTCTGGAAACCAAGGTGACCAGCAGTCATGTCGTCGTGGCAGGCCTTAAGAATATCAGCTCTAAGAGAGCGAGGCAGAACGGGCACCCAGCGTTGACCGTCTGGGTGATAGATGTGACGGTAAAGGATGTGGTTATCAAGCTTGAACTGCGTGAGCTGTCGACGAAGGCGGGCATTAGGCGGCCGCGAATTTCCCTGAAGGCGGTCTATGATGCGTCGACAGTAAGAGTCAGCGAGTTGATGAGACATCATCGAGCCATGGTCGTCAGGAAAGATCTTGTCAAGAGCGGCTAAGGAAGAGACATGCGTGGAAGGACCGTCCGAGCATTCATCGCTGAAGTTAGTAGCAGAACCAGTGCACGGTGCCGTAGGAAGTGGGCAGCGAGAAAGCGCATCTGCGTCCTGGTGCTTTTTACCACACTTGTAGATAATAGTGAAATGGTATTCTTGCAGACGGATAATCCAGCGACCAAGGCGACCTGATAAGTTCTTGAGTGTTGAAAGCCAACATAGAGCATGGTGGTCTGTAACGATGGTAAAATGACGACCATGTAGATAAGGTCGAAACTTCTGCACCGACCAAACGACAGCTAGGCACTCCTGCTCAGTGATGGTGTAATTCTTCTCAGCGTTGGTCAGTACGCGGCTTGCATGCGCGACGACCCTCTCACGTGATGACTGATCTGGCTGCAGGAGAATACCACCGATGCCGTGGCCACTAGCGTCAGTATGCAGAAGTGTAGGTGCCGTTTCATCAAAATGGCGAAGTACAGGTTCGGACGTGAGGGCGTTTTTCAGATGGCTGAACGCCGATTCACATTCGGGAGACCAGTCAAAGGGAACACCAGAACCGAGTAATTTGTGCAAAGGTGCTGCTATTGAAGCAAAGTCTCGTATGAATCGGCGGAAGTAGGAAGCGAGGCCCAGGAAACTGCGTAAATCTTTGCTCCTTTCGGGACGAGGGAAGTGAAGAACCGCCGAAACCTTATCGGGATCAGGACGAATGCCGTCCTTACTCACAATGTGGCCTAAGACCTTGGAGGGTGCTCATCGGTTCCCCGTCCTCTCCTCGCCCCCTTTACCTCCTGGAGCTTCGTTCAGGTCGCCGTTTGTGCCAGTTGTCCACCAGCATGCCGCAGGACGAACCCTCAGGCACTTCTTCATCTACCTCTGCCGCTACGGCTGCCGCGGCTTCTCCACCTTGGATCGTCAGCGGGCCCCATCGCGATCCCCATTTATTCGCTGGACTTCGCAATGAAGATGTGGAGGATTGGCTCGACCAATACGACATCGTGAGTGCTGCGAACCATTGGGACGATCCGCACAAGCTCCGCCACGTTTGCTTCTACCTCACAGGCGTGGCGAAGACTTGGTTTTTCAACCATCAGATCGACTTTCCCGACTGGAGCACTTTCAAAGAGCGTCTCCGACAAGTGTTTGGCACTCCAGCGGTTCGATCCGCCCTTGCGAAGAGAACACTGGACACTCGCAAACAAGTACTGGGCGAGTCTTATACCTCGTATATAGAGGATGTACTTTCCCTTTGCCGTCGCGTCAACGCTTCCATGGGAGAGTCAGACAAAGTGCGTCATCTCCTGAAAGGCGTCGCGACTGTCGCCTTCAATGCTTTGGCGATAAAGGACCCGGCTACAGTCGCTGATATTGTTGCTACGTGCCAGCGTCTGGACGAGCTCGAATCCGCACGGTTGCAGCCGGACACCCCTCATAACAACCCTACTGCCGATCCCTCGTTGCGTGTAGAGTTACTGTATATGCTACCTTTAGGTAGCAGAGTTGCGCATCTGGGTCATTCCACGCCAAACGTCCCAGACATTGCGCTCGACCCTCTCCAAATGTATTGTAAAAAATTGTGGACGTTCATATCAGTGCACTATTTGCCCTCGGAAAGTATTTCTTGGAAAACAAATTTTTCTTGTCTGTTACAGTGATTTGAATTTTGCCGTAGTGGGTGAAACATAGGTTGCGAAAAAATACTCTAAAAATACAATACTTTACGGAACGCCTTAAATATCTGCTGTTTACTTGAAAAGGAATGGCACTATCTTATTATCACCCATTGACGACCACTACTTTGTCTCACGATGTGCTTTGTGGTGAAGCAATGCTGCAATTCTGCGCCCATTTTGATTATTTTTTAAAAATTCTACGAATATTACAGACAAAATAGGACTATATCACATGGCTGGATAGTTGGCAGTAAGCGTGTCAAAAAAGTATTGAAGTCGATGACCGAGTAGTTTCGAAGTCGAAAGGGCGCAAACATTGAAAAATTGTTTGAAATGCTCCACGTTCAGGCACATGTAGAGTGGTGATGCAGTCCAAGTAAAAATGCACGCTTGGTCTCGTTGGGAAGAGTCAACAAAGGAGATTTATTTGTGAAAGTTTCATAGGAGTGTTTTTCGTTTTTGGCGAGAAACAAAAATTTATGTTGAGCGTTCGCGGCGTGCCTGGGCGCGGGCCCGTAAGTCCGCTTCACTGCGCCGAAACTGTTCCTTGGGGCAACGGAAGTATGCAGCGCCCACGCGGGTGGCACAATCGTGTTTCAGGTTGAATCGTGAATCAGGCACAATCGGTTGAATCAGGCACAATCGTGAGTTTTCAGGTTGCTGAATACTTGCAAACAGTGTATATGGCTGGCAGAATGTTTCGGAAGAGCACTAAAGGCTGCCGGTTAGTAGTGAGAGCAGTGCACGATTTCATTGCCACGTCACTGCATGCACACGTTCGACACGTGCAGAGCTTGGGTTGTGTTCTCGATCTCTGCGGAAGTTGCAGTTCTTACTTCCGTTGCCGACGTATGGTCTTCGGACTCTTCGTCACTTGAAATCCCTGTGTTGCTGAGTAGGTGGTGAGCCCGGCATTAAGAGTGGTCAGTGATGATGGCACGAAAAGGTGAAACGTGCTCGTATCTTTGAGGGAGATTGTAGACACAAACCTTGCTGAGAGCTCCACTTTCTGGCACGCTGCATGCGATGCTTTCATCTTAGTAATCGCCTTGCGATTACTAAGCGAAGGCGATAGACATCGCAGCCCAGAACTCCATGACCAAACCCTGGCCGTCCAGAGTGCCCGCGAACGGGCCGCCAAGCTCGGCTTGGCGGTCCCTACGTGGGACTAGCCGGGTGGGTCTCCCCTGCGTCTTCTCTGGACCCCAATAAAGTTTGCATCATCATCATCATCATCATCATCATCATCATTTAAAAGGACGAAGCCGCCTTGAAGGCGGCTTCGTCCTTTTTTATATTTATCGCTTTCGGTTTTCGTTGTACAGGCTCTCCGTCTAAAATATGACACGATAGCAGTATACTCACCATTCGCAATATTTATCTTATTACGCGCTGCCAAGGGAAGCGGCCGAAAGACGAACCTTCGAGTGCCGCGTGCTCGCTCGGCGACGCGACCACCGGAGCAAAGTTGACCTCTGCCGAAGATTCGAGCGTAAGAATACGTAGCACCATTGGGCTCCAAGGCACGAATGGCGCGAGTCACGTTCAAGCGAGCTGCCCATAAAAAAGAATTATAAGTGTATTCCCGGTGCCTGTTAGCCACTTTCATTATATAATAATATATTTTAAACGAACCATCACTCGTTTTCCCTGACACTTCGTCGGCGGCACTGCGGAAAGCCGAAGAATGCGTGTCGAAACGAGAAAACTCACAGCAACACATGATCGTGCCACCCGCATGGGCGCTGCATACTTCCGTTGCCCCAAGGAACAGTGGCGGCGCAGTGAAGCGGACTTACGGGCCCGCGCCCAGGCACACCGCGAACGCTCAACATAAATTTTTGTTTCTCGCCAAAAACGAAAAACACTCCGATGAAACTTTCACAAATAAATCTCCTTTGTTGACTCTTCCCAACGAGACCAAGCGTGCATTTTTACTTGGACTGCATCACCACTCTACATGTGCCTGAACGTGGAGCATTTCACACATTTTTCAATGTTTGCGCCCTTTCGACTTCGAAACTACTCGGTCATCGACTTCAATACTTTTTTGACACGCTTACTGCCAACTATCCAGCCATGTGATATAGACCTATTTTGTCTGTAATATTCGTAGAATTTTTAAAAAATAATCAAAATGGGCGCAGAATTGCAGCATTGCTTCACCACAAAGCACATCGTGAGACAAAGTAGTGGTCGTCAATGGGTGATAATAAAATAGTGCCATTCCTTTCCAAGTAAACAGCAGATATTTAAGGCGTTCCGTAAAGTATTGTATTTTTTAGAGTATTTTTTCGCAACCTATGTTTCACCCACTACGGCAAAATTCAAATCACTGTAACAGACAAGAAAATTTTTTTTTTCCGAAAAATACTTTCCGAGGGCAAATAGTGCACTGATATGAACGTCCACAATTTTTTACAATACATTTGGAGAGGGTCGAGCGCAATGTCTGGGACGTTTGGCGTGGAATGACCCATCTGTCTTCCAACGCCGCTAGCAACCATGCATTGCGGAGAAGCTGCCGCTTGGGCCAATTTTTTTTTATTTCTCGACGCCGCAGCTGCAGCGAACTGAATTAACATTAGCCATCGACAGCCAATGTTTATCGCCGGTCTTCGACACGCCAGACAGGTTAATCGGCGACACGGTAGGCATGTCGCCCGCAAAAACGAAGTGCGACTTCACCGCAAAGCTGTGGTTGCTAGCCGGACCTATGCGCTACTCTGCTACCTAAAGGTAGCATATACAGTGACTCTAGTTGCGTGCGATGGTCCGCGCCATCATACGAGAAGAACTGCAGTCGCTCGGCTTTTCAACAGGTGCGGTCCCTTCTCCCGCCTCCAGTACCAGTTTGCGTGACGTTGTTAAGGAGGAGTTGGCGGCTATGACTGGTGCTGCGTATACAGACCCTCTCGTCCCAAGGCCACAACCAACATACGCGCAAGTCGCCGCAATTACCCAGCGCCTCCACCACTTGTGACGTCGCAGTTGACACGCCTTTAATAAGCCTTCGAGCCTTAGGGAACCGAACACATCCGAGGTACAGAACAAGCTCAAGATATATCCCCACAAGCGAAGATGATGAAGAACACCACGCGATGATGATAATGTACAGATGATGAAGAAGGGCCTAATAAATGCCCACAATATTCCTGATTATAGTTTTTATGTCTCATTTGCAGTTCTGTGGTGCAAAAAACGAGTCACAGTGCCGCCGAAAAACCTATTTTTTTTATTTGACTTGTAGCGCCAGCTATTGGCATTGAGAAGAACCACAAACTCGTAATATATGGCCTGAGCTCGAAGCTGCCGCACACCTTTGAGGCCACGTATTCGGTCAATACACTCATTCCTGCTAAGCCTACCGATGAACTTGAGTACGGCTCTCGGAAAGAGTTCAAAGATATCACGAGCGCTTTGCTGTCGAAGCTTCTAGGGAACAAGCTAAGTCAAATACAAGCATCAGTTGAGAACTTAAGGGCCACACAGCGCACGGTGACGACTTATTAGATTCGAGGTGGGCGGGAGCCATTTTGGCAGCAGCAACGACGCCGTTACGTAGCGGAAGTCGCTGCCAGCCGCACGCTGATTGGTTCTGCGGCCATCGAACTGCTTCCGGCGTCGACTCTGACGCCCGTGATGTCTGGACCGTCCAGAGGTGGACGTTTCGGCCACCGTCACCGGTAGCGTCGACGTCGAGTGACGCCGGCGTACGAAACGCCGGGAAAACGCCGGCAAAAACGCTCTAGATGGTTCGCCTTTACCCGCTTTGCCGGGTCCCCTATTTCAATCTCCTTTCATTGTTAGCACGGTAACTACACCAACATCGATCTCCCCAAACCCTCCGTGCATACTGAGGGTGTCTTTCTTACCCCTTTTACGCACCTCACGTTACACCTCTTTGAGCGCTTCTCCGCCCACGTTGCGTGTACGGAACTGCTTCCCTATTTCAATGCCGCCGATGCGTCTAAAAGAATCCATGCCACAGTCCCCTCTATCCTTTTTAGCCACTCCGGTTAGCGCATTTCGCGTCGCAATACCTGTTTCCTTCGTGTCTGCATGCCTGCAGATCCATGCTTCCCTGACGCCCTTACAACTGCACCGCTTTCGTCTCCCCACATCCTCCCCATTCTTCCTTTCGTCACCATCCTCTCTGGATGAAGCGTTCTCATGCGGGACATAAACCACCGCCGTAGTACCTGAGGATACCTATCATACGCGTCGACGCTGCTCCCTTGTTTGTTTGCCCGACGTCTTTCCCCAATCTTTTCTCGCATATAGAACATCGCCATTTTCCCGTGCCCTGGTTCCCTCACTTGAACCATCCACGGCCAACACGAGCGTTAGGTCTTCCTAGACCGCAGCACTAACGATGCTCCTCTGTAAGGCGCGCGTTGATTGCGAATGTGTTGTTCACTGGGGAAAGAAAAGGGGATCAACAACATACCAGTCGAAAAACTGAACTGTTTTCTTGCTCCTCTATAAGCCTCGTTTGCATTAAACGCGAATGTTGGGTTAAGCTCGGTGAAGTGCGGTTGTGTGATCGCACCTCTGGAAGTTTACAGCTCGTAGGTTTTGTCGAAAGAGTGCGTCAAAAGAAAGGAAGAAAGAGGGAGCCTCTATGAACGAAGGAGCTTTGGGCGAACGAGGGGACCTGGCGTGGAAATTAACATGATCCTGCGCACCGGAAGTTATCCGTGGCACTCTATCAAACAGAGGAGTGCTGCTTAGTTTAGTAAGTGATATTGGCAGAAGTATGTAGACGTAATCTACCCGGAAATCCCTTGCCATGGCACATAGTAGGGAGGATGCGGCTAACGGAATTAAAGGAGGTATGAACGCTTCCAGCATAGGGGATTATTGCTAGATTTAACCTGATCCTTCGTGCTCGTCGTGCGGTAAGCGGAGCAATGCAGGAAACATATACAGGTGACGAGCAGCGGGGATTTGCGTTATGCAGTAGCGTTGTTACGGGGCGGGGAAAAATAGGAGATTGCGTTTCTTGACAGTTTATCCACTTATATGACGACTGAGTTCAGTGATTACAATACCGACGTGTAGTCGCTGAACAGATTGTCGGTGTGAAGCCTTCAAAAAAAACTATCGAGGCGATGTGTGCACACGGATTATAGTAGTTTCCCAATGTGACAGGTAATCTATATTTGCTACAAAGGTTTAATTATGGCACGTTCGACATCGGTTGCACATTCTGATTGTGGGCGCGAACCTTTATTCATGGATTCAAAAGTTTTCATTGCCCGCGTTTCCTGGTGTATCTGTGTCTGAAATCTAGAACCTATTTCCACTTCAGGAACATGTGCCCATTGGTTATGCATGTTATGTTAAGTTTTTAGGCGCAAGGACCTCAGTGGACATGATACGCCAGGTACCAGGTAATGCTTGCCTTGTACCTGGCGTATTATAGCCTTGTACCTGGCACACATCAGCTTTGTATACATGCAAGATTCACTGCCGTGCACTTTTCATGCGCCTCGGGCAATTCGCGAAGAAACTGAAATACTTGGCTCGCGTGGGGCAGTCATTTGCTTATTTACACAATGCACAGAACTGCTTTATGCTGCCTTTAATGCGCGTAAAACTGCTCGCCCAAATTCTACAAATCACAGGCCGGACCGTATTTATAAGCTATACGCAGAAACTGCACAGAACTTGATAACTAATAAAGACTTCCTCTGCATATATGATTTCGAAATATCTGTCTTCCAGACTTGACGGTGATGTAATTCCAGTAATGAAATTTCAGTAATGAAATTTCAGTAATTAGATTACTCTTTGCTGTAACGAGTAATGTAATCAATCACTTTCGGGGTCTGGTAATGTCATGACTTACTTCAAGCGGGTATTAAAAATATTACACATTACTTCCCAATCACTTTTGTCCTGAAGAAAGCATGTCCGCTTCCCTTAAGGCATAAAAGAATGAAAAAATGAAATAAAAATAACAAACTAATGTGTCTTCCAAACCTCAATCGTGGGAACGAGGCAAGAAAGCCGCGGAGCTTCCGAACTCAAAGCTTTGAATAACATTGCTTAAATAACTTCCCTTACAGCACTTTCAAAGTAGATTCATTACTTTTCCAAAGTAATAGTAATTTAATGCCATTGTCTTCAGCCAGCTGTTATTTGTAATGTAACTTAAATAACTTTTAAAAGTATTTTGCCATCTCTTGTTTCTTCTCGTTTTTGACATCACAGTCTACGAAGTGGTGAAAGCAAGCGAATTGTACAACTCAAAGACCTCAGTGCGTTTGATAGGATTGTGGGGTTCAACGTGCAAAGACTGTTCCCTTATTACTGTTCTCTACTGTTTCCTTATGATTGCGCATGCGTTCGTTGCCTTCTTCTGCTATAGAGTGCAATGCGTGTTATTTCAATAAAAATAGTTAAAGTTAGCGCCCGTCCTGTCATGTACTTCTGTCTTGTCCTCGTCAAATGTAGCGCTATAATATTTCAAATAAAAATGTATCACCAGCTAGCCCCGCAACGTGTTCTGCAACATGAGGCACGCCATTGTGGGACGCACAGGTTGGCAAAAGAAGAGAGCGCTCACTCACTCATTGAAGAAATATATTTTTTAGTTAAGGCTCACTCGGATTTAGACTCGCCAAAATTTTCCTCAACCTGACTCACTCGGACTCAGACTCACTAAACTTTTTCTCGACCGTACTCACGCGGACTCAAACTCACCCGGACTCACTCAGACACACGGCTAGATTTTCGTCTGAGTGAGTCGGAGTGAGTCGGCTCATGAGTCACATTGCCGACCTATAGTGGGAGGAAAATGACAGGTGTAACCTTAAAGGGACACTAAAGGCAAATAACAATTTATGTCAGAGTGAAAGCCCAATGTATGACAACTTCTAAAACGGCAATATTATCAACAGCAGTGTCCTACTTACCGAGAAATTAAGCTAAATGTATCACATGATGAGCGCCACGAGTGGGACATTTTCGAAGTGATCCCGATGACGTATGGAAGTCGGCCTACAATAAATCACTAGTAATCAAACTAGCAGCAGTAAAAAAAGAACATTCCGAGCATCAAAAGACGTAATAAAATGCTGTTTGTTCGTTTCCGCTTGATTCATGGAAAACAAAACCTCCGTGGCGTTGCCATGGGGAACGGCGCGCGTGGTTCAAAGGTTCCGTTTTCGCCGAACTGCGCCTCGCCCGTCTCAGTGGTAGTTTCGGGATCGCGTACTGCCGTGCGTGTTTTGCGCGCTCGTGAAAGTCGCTCTGACAGAAAGTTCGACAAAATGCCGCATGCGTGTGATATTGCCGGATGCCCGAATGGTGCACAACGCCAGTGCTGCAGCAAGGAAACCGGTGTGTCTTTTCACTGGGTGCCGCGGAATGAACCCTTACGCTCGAAGTGGCTTAGTGTCATGCCATTGTGCCAGTGTGCTAAACAGTCAAAACCTCTGCGTGTGTGCTCGCTGCACTTTCGTACTGAGGATTACGAGACCAACCGCAACTTGGTGAAGGCTTTGAATGTGCCCATCCGAGCAAGTCTTTGCCGCAGCGCCGTTGTTGCTACTGTGGTTCCCGCTACTTCCGCTCGGCTGCTACTAGTGTTGGCGGCCGCGCAGTAAAAGCGGGCAACGTTGGGCCCGGCAGCAGTGACGTATGAAAGTCGTATTTTCAGGCGGGAGATTTGAAGCGCGCTAACGCGATGCGGACCACTAAAAACGTGATTTTATTTCAAAATAAGCACTTCCTTGGCACAAAAGCAGCACTACGAGGTTTCTGGACCGCTATTTCAACAATCAACGTCGACTTAATATTTGACTTTAGTGTCCCTTTAAGGGGCAAGGAGAGAGCAGAGTGGCTCAGGGAACCAACGTGTGTTAAGGAAATCTTAGTCGAAATCAAGCCGAAGAAATGGGCATGGGCAGGTCATTTAGCGCGTAGGCAAGGTAGCTGACTGAAGTCCAAGAGAAGGCAAACGCGCGAGGTGGAGACAGAAGTTTAGGGGGGCAGATGAGATTAATAAGTTTGCGGGTAGAACGTGGCAGCAGCAAGCACAAGACAGGGTTGATTGGCGGGACCTGGGAGAGGCCTTTGCCCTGCTGTGGGCAAAGTCAGGCTGATGATTATGAGGATGAAGCTCTTTTAAGGAAGGCATTCGACGATTACTTGGAAAAGTGTTGCAGGCTCCCTTTAAGGCAACAACCTTAGATGCCTCACGAAACGCGAAAAGTGACCATCGGCGGCGATGGTCACTTTTGACCATCACTTTTGACCATCGGCGGCGATGGATAACATAAACGATGCAAAATGTCACGGGATCAGATATTACGGCTTGATGACATCACCATGACGTCATATAACAGGACGTCACATGATGGCGTCATCACACAACGTCATCGCAGTGTCAAAGGTGGGCGAATCCCGGAGGCAGTGCAAAACCAGGTGATATGCAGAAACTTGCAATGCCTTCAATCCCGGAGGAGGATCAGGAAATCGACTGAGAAGGAAAAGATGGCTTTCACTTTCGATTTCACTTAGGCGAATGCATAAGGGACCCTGTGAGCTTTCTGCCTTTCGAAATGGCAGATACTGCACGGAATCGAGCCCGCGTCCTTGTGCTGATTAGGAAAACACGATAGTCACCAAGCCGCCATCGCGGGCTCAGTGAGTGCGAAGCTCGAAGCTTGGATACGGTTTCGTCTATCCGGCAAGCGATACTATGTTGCCAACCCTGTTCCTGGCTATAAAGAGGCAGGCAGCTCAATTAATATCCGCAACTCCGGCTAGGACTCCTTCAACATGCATGCGCTCGCTGCAGTTTTCGGCCGTTCGGTCCTTTTTCCGGCCTTGACTTTCGCAATTAAGCGAAACCGAGACTCCGATAGCGACCGCACGGGGTCGTGAGCGCGAGCGCTGCGGCGTGCGCATATGCAAGAAGGGTGCCTGCGCGCTGATGAAGTGCTCGAAATGCAGAGGAGGAAGAAGGAGAGCGAGAGTGAAGACTGAGAGAGGCAGCCTGCGTGGTCAGAGTGGTTCGTAATGGAGTTTACGCGGCAGCCTGTGAAATCCGAGCCGACGCTTGGCGATGCCGGGGCGTAGTATCTGTCCCAATCTCGGCGGTGTTCGCTTTCGGCCCCACACAGCTAGCCGACGGCGGTGACTCCATTCGCATGTGTCAGCTCAAAAGAGAGGGCCAAGCTCGTAGCGAGAAACGCCGTTACCACTGACATGGCTGCTTACAAAGTGCTAGCTCTAATGACAGCTCTATATGGTAGTGGGTCCCATATAACATCGGGTATGTATGTATGTATGTATGTATGTATGTATGTATGTATGTATGTATGTATGTATGTATGTATGTATGTATGTATGTATGTATGTATGTATGTATGTATGTATGTATGTATGTATGTATGTATGTATGTATGTATGTATGTATGTATGTATGTATGTATGTATGTAGCGATAAATGCATAGCTGCTAGCTAAACGCTTACTACCCTAACTAGGGGCTACATTTTGTGCCAGGGGCACGTAGTATCCTGACGGGATGAACCTTGCATAATCCAACCTTCGAAGTTTGATCAGAGCAATGACAATTGTATTTTGAACACCTCAGTTAATGCGCTTTTAGTCCTCCTCGACTCCGCCACACAGTTGGCGCGGCTGAATCGCCCCTTCCACCTCCCCCTCTCCCCCATCCACCCATTTCATGTCGGGCAATTTGGGAAACCTTCGCCTGGAACACAATGAACTTTCTTCTTGATTTTGTTTTCTCTTCTTTAGCACACCGTGCTGTAAAACATGGTTACTAATGCACCTGCTGCGTATGTACTGTAACTACATTACACAACGCAATCTCGAACGGTATGACCAATAGTACGAAACGCCTGAACATTCTGCTATGGAGAAGTTTTTAGGTATTTAAAAACCGGATCTGGAGAACGCCGAGCCTCACTGCGAAACCGTGCTGCATTTTAACCGCCTGCAATAAAAGCGCCACAAGCACGGCTCGGTGAAGCTTAAATCCGTCAGTAATCCTTCGCTAACGCCCCCCCCCCCCTCCTGCGTTTTCGCTTTCCGTACCTTCCAAATTTATAATGAGCTTAGTGGTCTGTTAATCCTTGTGGGAAAAAAAAATTGAGCCCGGCCAAGCTCAAAGGCCTGTAACTACATTACACAACGCAATCTCGAACGGTATGACCAATAGTACGAAACGCCTGAACATTCTGCTATGGAGAAGTTTTTAGGTATTTAAAAACCGGATCTGGAGAACGCCGAGCCTCACTGCGAAACCGTGCTGCATTTTAACCGCCTGCAATAAAAGCGCCACAAGCACAGCTCGGTGAAGCTTAAATCCGTCAGTAATCCTTCGCTAACGCCCCCCCCCCCCCTCCTGCGTTTTCGCTTTCCGTACCTTCCAAATTTATAATGAGCTTAGTGGTCTGTTAATCCTTGTGGGAAAAAAAAATTGAGCCCGGCCAAGCTCAAAGGCCAAACCCGCGTTGACTGCGAAAACGTCCACTTCCTCACTTATTTAATTAATGTTTTGATGATGTAAAGGTAAACACTTACCGCTTGCTCAAATAATCTCTGTACTTTTTAAAACTCTCATTCACATTTCTTGTCAGTGTCATGCTTTGAAGCGTTCCTGAGCCACTTTTCCAAGTAAGCATCGAATGACCTTAGTATCGAAGCTTACTTCCGCACCAATCGAGTGCCGCAAAATCCGTCAAGAACGAGCGAACTTACGTGTTAAACACTTCGCAGCGCAGGAAAAACAAACAGAAAGAAAACGACACCAGGCAATATACGAGCGCGGTGTCTGGTGTCGTTTTCCTTGTCTGTTTTTCCTGTGCTACGAAGTGTTTAAGATGATCAGCCAACAGGCCGAATTCGCCACAATTCCGAACTTACGTGGATTTGTCGCCCGCTGCAAGCGCTTTTTCTTTTCTCTCGTCCCGACGATCGCGCTGGAAGCTATACAGGAAGGGATGGCAGGAAGAAAGGTGTTACGTCAGCTCTTGTCATGACCTTGAGGGCGCGTGATGAAACGCGATAGTTCTCTCCTGCTGTGATTCGTGTGCTCGAGTGTGGCTCACTGTGTAATGTTGGTACACTGTATGGAGCGCGGCGCCGGGACGTGGAGTCAACCCGTGGCAAGAAGCGCATCTGATCCAAACGCCGCTTTTCGTTTATTTCGGCTATTGGGAAATAGCATGTCATCTGTTGTTCGACGTCAAACAGCAGGCTCCCCGCCCACAGATGTGAGTGAGGACGGGCCTCTGTACGAAGAAAGCGCTCTTGAGAAAATGTTCGCGCTCTGCTTCTATAGTCGCCTTGCCACGCATGACTACAAGATTTTGTTGAGCTGTTCATAGCGGTGTCTGCTTTCCGCACGATTTCCTTTCTCACCAAGCCCGTGGGGTGGTTCATGACCCTTTTAAAAATAATAAAAATGTTTATTCGTCCAATCAAGAAGAAATGTGTAACAATACCCCTTCTTCCTATTATTATTATTATTATTATTATTATTATTATTATTATTATTATTATTATTATTATTATTATTATTATTATTATTATTATTATTATTATTATTATTTGTAACATTCCACGACTGCCGTGCACAGATCCAAAACACGATCTCTTTATTCTTCTTCTTTGTCTCCCCCCTGTTCCCACCAAATCGGTCCATCGTCGCATCGACCCACTACACTCTCCCGGGCTTTGTTTCATCCCTCCGCTCCAAATAAGGGATGACGTTGGCAATGGCTGCTATCTCCATCGCACCGTTTTCCGTCGTGTAGCCGATGGTCTTCAGCACTCCTTCTTTTGTGGCCAATTTTACCACTTTAAACGGCCCCATAAGTTTTGTGTTCGGACCACCGTAACCTTTCCGCACCAGGACCATATCACCTAGCGCTATTGCGGGAATATTTGTGTTATGACGTTTGTCAAAAGCTCTCTTCATCGCTTCCCTGTGCTTCTTTTGCTGTTCTACACCTTTCTTCGTTTCCTTCAGGTGAAGCTTCTCTGATATGCCAAGTATGTCGTCCGCAGGTAAATAGGCAGGCTCCCCGAAGGCGGCGTATTGAGGGCTGCATCCAAGAGTGCTTGTATGCGATCTGTTGTGGTGGGACACAGCTGCTTGAAGGCAACACTTCCACCCTCCTGGGAATCCTGGGTACATGCTTATGTATTGTTTTACGTCTCGGATGACACGCTCTGCTAGTCCGTTAGCTGATGGATGGTAAGGGGCTGTAAACTTCAGGGTAATGTTTCTTTCTTTTGCCCACTTTGCGAAAGCCTGGCTCTTGAATGCGGGTCCATTATCGGATACAACACATTTCACTGCTTTAAACATGTCTCTGCTCAAGAGCGATATGACAGCAGCAGCATTTTCTTTTCCTGGCTTGGCTGCTAGCATCCGTGAGCATTCATCAATGCACACCAAAAAGGATTGCGTTTTCTTCACTCCTTCGCTTTTTTTCTTCAGTTCGGCGAAATCAACATGAACAGTTTCGAATGGGATCTCTGAGTAAGGTGGAAAAATCATGCTGTCTGTCTTCTGCTTGTATTTCGCTTTGTTCATTTGACATTGTGGACAAGAACTAATGTAGTCGTTAATATATTTCTTCATGCCAGGCCACGTAAATCTTCTCCTCATTTTGTTGTATGTTCGCCAGAAGCCGTCATGCCCTCCTGACTCGGGACTGTCGTGATAAAGTCCGAGAAGTCTTGTTCTCAGAGTATCTGGTACGTAAAACCTTCCGTCTGCATACATCAGCTCTTCTGTGCCTTCCCACATTGTAAGTGAGTTCACTGTCTCGTCGTTTTCACAGTTACTGGCAATGGGAAGTCGAGAAAGAGCATCAGCGTCTGACAAATCTTGTCCGCTTCTGTGTGCCACCTCAAAATCAAACTGTTGAATTTCACTTATCCATCGAGCAACTCGGCCTTTAGGTTGAGAACCATTGAGCAAATGAGTAAGTGCCAGATGGTCAGTGAACAGCTTGAATTTCGCGCCTTCTAGGTACGATCGAAAATACCTAATTGCTAGCACAACAGCCAATGCCTCCTTTTCAGTCGTGCTGTAGTTTTGTTCTGCCTTCGTGAAAGTATAGGAGTAATATCCAACTACGTGTCTTTCTCTTTCGCTTCCTCTTGTGCCTCTTCGTTGGTACAGGACAGCACCTGTGCCGTAGTTCGATGCATCCGTTGTAAGTTCAAATGGAACAGTGAAGTCCGGTAGCGTGAGTATTGGGTCCGAGGATATGGCTAATACCAAATCTTTATACGCCTTCTCACATTCTTCAGTCCATATGAAATCTGTGTCTTTACGGAGCAAGTTGTTCAACGGCTTCGCTCGTGCTGCAAAATCCTTTATGTAACTTCTAAAATGTCCTGCGAGGCCAAGAAAAACTCTGATTGCGTGCACATTATCTGGCTTCTTCATCCGTCGTACACGTTCTACAGACTCTTCTTTCGTGCTCTTTGTGAATCCGTCCAAAATGCGTCCGAGAAATGTAATCTTGTGCTTAAAAAATTCACTTTTCTTAAAGTTCACTTTCAGTTTGGCGTCACGTAATGCCATCAAAACAGATGTCAAGTGCTCAGCGTGTGATGTTTCATCCTTGGAGTAGACTATGATGTCGTCCACATACACATTGCAGAATAATCCGAGGAATGGCTTGAGAACGCTATTCATCATCTTCTGGAACCAAGCCGCACTATTTTTCCATCCGAAAGGTAAACGATTGTATTCGTAAACGTCAAATGGTGTGACGAAGGCTGTGTACATCTTATATTTCTCTTCCAGTGGAATCTGCCAAAATCCTTTGCAGAGGTCTATACGAGAAAATATCTTGCAACCTCCGGTTTCTTCAATTATTTCGTCAATCCTTGGCATTGGAAAAGGAAATAGGTCTGTTTGGTTATTTAAAATCCGGTAATCAGTGCACAGTCGCAAAGATCCGTCTTCTTTCGGCGCCAAAGTAATAGGCGAGGCGAATGTAGACACCGATGGCCGTATTATTCCAGCATCTAACATATTTTGGATTTCAGTTTTCAACCACAGTTTTTTTTCACGGGACATGCTGTAAGGCTTTTTCTGACCGGCGTAACATCTCTCAGCTTAAAGGGAACAGTAAATTTTGTTGTAGCCGGTGGATAGTTTCCTAGGCAGACAAGTTCAGGAAATTTTTCACGAACTTCCTTTTCACACTTAACAAGATGGTCTGCAATGTTCAAGGACGCGCACATCTCTTGCGCCACGGTTACTTCATCGTTCCAATAAAGATTTAACTTCAGTGTTTTCATATCGGGTCTCGAAAGCAGGAATTTATAATCGCATCCCTTCACGACAAGGGCGTCGATATTAACCCGCCGGCCCTGATAAGAAACATTTGCTTTCACCCATTCATCATATATTTGTCTTGTCCCATCAAAACTCTGTACCTGGACCGGTCTCCCTTTGATTATTTCGTCACATTTGACAAGGGCCTGATTTATTACAGAGACTGATGCACCACTGTCAACCAATGCATCAACGTCGTCACCATTGACATTGAGTTTAATATAAACAAGGTTAAGGGCCGTTAGAAAAACAGTCTCAATTTTTGTCAGCAGGTGGGACTGGACACCCTCTTTAATTAGTTTTTTGGTTCCGCTTCCTCTGAATTCGAGGCGGCTTGTTCTGTGTCATTGCGGGTATCAGACATCAGGTTGACGACTCGATTCTTGCTATGATGACTTTCGAGCTCGCGAGACCTCCATGGTGCCCTTTCAAAAGTCTGATCAGTACGACGCACATTCTGTGGTGCAAAATCGGTGCAAATGTTTCGGAAACTTCCCAATAGCTCTTCGATGGTTTTAGGCGACTTTACTTGCACCTGCCTCTGCAGTTCCTTAGGTAAGCCGTGAACAATCAGTGGCACTACTGCGGACTCGGGTAATTTTGCATTTGCCATGTGAAGAAGCCGCCTTTTCTCGTAAAAGTATTCTAGTGGCTTCCCTGAACGATATTTATAAAAAATAGCTCGGTCCCACCTTTCAACCGGGTTTTCGTCAAAGGCTGCCAAGAAGCTCGCTCTCCACTCGTCCCACGTGTCCGTCATATGTCCAGCGTAGTGGATGTCGTACCACTTCTTGGCAAGTCCGCTGAGAAACTGACGCATGTTCTTGATGCGCTCGTAGGGTTCATTCCAGGAGTTCTCCTCACATGCTAGTTCGTAGAACTGTATCCAAGTCTCTGGGTTTGAATCTTCTCCGTCGAAGATGTCGGGCTTTACCACCTGCTTGTGCTGTCGCTGTTGGGCTTGAATAACTGTCAGAAGATTTTCCATGAATTGCTGCTGTCGCTCGGCGTGTTGCTGCTGCAAGTGAAGCATTTCTAGCAGGCACGAGTCCATGGAAGAGTCGGCTTTGCTTGGTGAAGTCCTTGTCTTCAGCTGCACCAGCGGCGCCATGATATATTCATGAAATTCGGAATGCTTCAATGGTACCTTCACTGATGCTTGGCCATCGATCTCCTGCGGCGTCTTTCCAGCCTTCTCGGCGATGAACTCGCGAAGCTTGGGAGTCGTGATGCTTTCAGGTAAATCATATTGGATATCTTCATCCACTTCACAGGTTGAAAAATATGACTGACCGTTCCGGTCTCTCGATACGCTCAGCGTTATCCACATAATAGAGGCTTGTATCCTGTCACAGACTGCGCCAATGTAACATTCCACGACTGCCGTGCACAGATCCAAAACACGATCTCTTTATTCTTCTTCTTTGTCTCCCCCCTGTTCCCACCAAATCGGTCCATCGTCGCATCGACCCACTACATATATATATATATATATATATATATATATATATATATATATATATATATGTAATGAAGAAAGAAACTACGCCTTTCGTTGATTCGGCACTGTATATACAGTGCCGAATCAACGAAAGTCGTAGTATCTTTCTTCATTCCTTATTCTATCAGGGTCCGCGTGATTCTTTCCCCATTACTATATATATATATATATATATATATATATATATATATATATATATATATATATATATATATATATATATATATATGTGTGTGTGTGTGTGTGTGTGTGTGTGTGTGTGTGTGTGTGTGTATATAATTCTTATTATTAAGCATTCTTAAAGTTATCAGAGAGAAGTTACGATACGGAGTCTGGACCAAACCCCCGAGTGGGTAAGTGCCATAATTTTGAGGAAACCAAACAAAACGAAACACAGCAGAACGCTTGGGACTACCGATTCGCTAGTTCCTTAATACTTCTGCGTGCACCGCTGTATCTCCGCCTAGTTTCTGGCGCCGATGCAAGTATAGATGTGCCGTGCCCCCGCCAGGAATGGCGATGTCAGCGTCAGCACTCTCCAGGAAGCTCACTGGATGCATAGCATTGCGGACAGCGACGAAACCAGTGTCTATTCGCTCAGCGCTGAGGACTGTAACGCCGTAAGGCGAAGTGAAGAAACACCGGGTCCACCCTGTTTTAACGCGATAGCGTTAGAAAGCTCGTTTCGCAATAATTCCGCCGTCGGCTTGGGTGACGGCGTCGCTTGTGAGCGAAAAATCGTCCGTGACCGAAAAATGAGAAAGATGCAAATAAAATAAACAATAAACAACTTCGGTCCCATTGAGGATCGAATACGGGCCGTTTGCGCGGCAAGCAGCTGTCCTACCATAAAGCCACAATGTTAATTGCACCTGCTTCGGAAAAAAAAGACTACAAAATGCCACGTAGTGAAAGGAGTATCCTTGACGCATATTGTTCTTCTGGTGTCACGACAAAAAAACGCCAGGCCTGCGCTGAAACCGCAGCACAGTCACAGCGAAAGCTGGAAGAGCGGCGTTTCTAGAGCCCGTTGTAAGCTCCCTTGGGGTTACAATACAAGTACACTAGAAAGGTACCCACTACGCCATAGATCACAATTTTTGTGAAGTTGGGAAGCACCTAGTAAACCATTATTCGTCATTGTGCGGAGAAGCGATGCACCAGCTACACGTCTGTAAGGCGTTATGTGCACTTTGTTGACGCGACGACTGATGACGATGAAGAATTATGGCGCAGCCCTTTGTAATGGGTTCGAAGCTTTAAACGGCCCACCAGTTATGTAATTTGCGCTGGGTGACGCCAGGTCGCTATTCCCTCTCCCGTCATGCTGTATAACATACGTTGACGTGGGAGAGAGACGACGTGGGGGGGAGGGGGCGAAGCACTTTACTGAGACCCCGAGGAAATGGATCATGCGCTTATGGGCTTCCTTGGCAACCAATACAGGTGCACTTGCGAGGAACAACTACGCTATAAATCATTGTAATTTTACTGAGACCCAGAGGAAATGGATCTTGCGCTTATGGGCTTCCTTGGCAACCAATACATATGCAATTGCGAGGAACCCACTACGCTATAAATCATTGTAATTTTTTAGATGTAGGGCAGCAGGCACTGTGCCATTTTTCGTCATTCTACGGAGAGCGTTGGTACCTGCTAAACGCATGTAAGCCATTATGCGCACTTTGTTGATGCTGTGCCTGATGACGATGAAGAATTATGGCAGAGTCCTTTGTAACGGGTTGGAAGCATGAACAACCTACTCGTTGCGCAATTCGCATTGTGTGACGCCTGGTTACAGAATTCGCGTTGTGCGACGCTTGGTGCTTTTTTTACTCTTCTACCAGCTATATTGCATATGCTAATGTGGTTCCTTCCCGACATGAAGCCTGTATAGGACCTTTTTGCAAAGCAGTTTCAAGCATCGGCATGGCTCAGAGGTTGAATACTGGGCTCCCGCGCAGATGGCCCAGGTTCGAACCTCGTTCCATCCTGGAATTTCTTTTCTTAATTCGTTTTTTTTTTCTTATTTCGAGCGATACTGATTACGGACACCGGCGGCGGCTGCGGCGGCGGCGGACGACTACGGCGCCAAAAACGGCCGGTGAAATGATCTCATAACAGCTTTCGCTGTAAAATCAGCCCATTCGGTGATTTGTAGGCGCATTGGGGAGGCCATCAAACTGCGTCTTTTGCGCGACGCCATGCTTCGAAAAAAGCCGGGATAGTGCACCCATCGCCGCTAAAAACAAACACACGCAAACTTTCAAACAGCTTCAAAAATGGACAACTATGTCCATCCAGCGGAAAGCATATCAAGCAAACAGCAAACGTTAGATAACGTGCTGCCATCTGTGAGGCATTGTGAGAAACATGTCTCGACTACACCGCCGTTCTAGCACAGGGAAGTGCTTTAGATCGAAATCCTGTACCATTACTATAAATACATCGCGCGCGCGCGTGTGTGTGCCTGTGGTGGTGGTGGTGGTAAAAACATTTATTAGAAAAAAGAAAACAAGGGAGGTATGCAGGCACTACCCCTTAAGGGGACGGCACCTACAAACAGTAGGTGGGGCTCCCTAGTACGGGACCCCATTGGCGTCGGCTGCTGCCTGGGCTCGTCGGACCAAGGCCTTTTGGGCCTGAAGGTCAGAACAGCCAAGCAGGGTCGCCTCCCACTCCTCCCGGGTTGGGTTGGGGATAGGGGGTATAGCAGGATTGGAGGGGCAGGCCCACACCATGTGGTAGATGTCCGAAGACTTCTCCCCACAGTGCGAGCAACTGCCGGAAAAGGCGGGGTCGAAGTGTTTTAGTGCTGCCGGGCACAGCATAGTGTTTGTGTACAGACGGAGTAAAAGCCGCTCCTCCGCTTTACTTAAGCCTTTACACGGGCGTGGATAAAGGCTGTGGTCAGATTGGTAATGCTGCACAATTTCGCGGAAAGAATAGACAGGATTAAATTCGAGGTCTTCCTGATCGTAACAACACGCATTATTAAGTATGCACTTAGTGGTTGAATTGCGCACTAGGGGCTGGATTTCGCTATCGCGTTCAACTCTCAAAGGCGAAGCTTAAGGGTCCCTCTAAAATCTGCTCGGAAGAGCGCAGTCAGTACAACTTTGTACCAGAACTCGCTACCGACATCCTGATACGACTCAACAGGCAGTAGCTCTTGACGCTTCTCGAAGCGGCGGTGCCAAATGAAGTAAGGAAGGTGAGAGTCAACTCTCGAAAAAATGTTCTGGCTATCGGCGTAGGACGTGAAACTGCAATTAGCACGTTGAGTAAAATTACGGATCTTGATGACATAAATGTCCGCTCGTATACATCTGACTTGGCAGTGATAGCACTACTGGTGTCGTCTCGGATGTGGACGTCTCTGTTTCTAGCACAGACTTGCGCAGCCTGGTAAAGCCAGAGGTAGATGGTGTCGCTATAATACATATGCCTCGCTTGGGCACATCCCGCTGTGTAAGATAAATATTCAAGGGTGAACCTCTCCTTTCTCATGTCAAGGTAGGCCACCTTCGACAGCCTGTACGACCGTTCATTCCAAGGCCGCTCCAATGCCACAAATGTATAAGGTTTGGACACGGGAGCGCCGTGTGTCAAAACGCGATAATTTGCTGCGCTGTCCCGAAGCACGCCCTGCAGACTCCTGTGCTGCCACGGTCCAAGTGCCACAATGGTCTCGGGTCCCATAACACTTTGTCAAATGACTGCCCCAAGATACAGAACGAGATTCTCAGATGGTGCGAGACAACATCAGGAAGCTGTTGCTGTCGTCAAAAAGCGACACTCTCGATGCCGTAGCGTCTTAAGGAACCCTCTGGAGCGCAATTCACAGGCGATACCACCTCATGTGCTTCCGAGACCAGACACGTGCGACTAGATATCTGAGGATAAGAACTCACCAGAGCACATGGACACTGAAGCATGGCTGGCATGACCAAAGCTGCAGCCAGAGCCACAGCCAGTACCACAGTCACAGCCAATGCCACATAGGAATCCACGGCGACTCCAATAGTCGCAGTAGACATTGACCAAGTCAACGAGAACTCTGGTTCCCCACGACGTGCCCGAGAAAGACCAGGACCTTTCTGGGATATCTCTTCTGGACACATTACTCATGCTTTTGAATAAGCTGAATACTCCGACAGCCCAAACTTCCTTGGAACTGCTGGAGGTTGTTAATCCAGTGTTTTCAGCACTTCAGTAATCCCCATGGCCCCCATAAAGGCCGTGATTCCACACTCCAATGTCAGAGCGCTGAAGTCGTTTAGGTCACAGAAATTCCGGCCTCAGTGACCGTTTGTGTTCCTGTGTGCGCGCGATGCTAGTCTTCTCTCTCCATTCCCTTATCTCCACTGCAGGGTAGCAAACCGAACCTCCCTGCCTTTCCGCTTCTTTCTTTCTCTCTCTACGAAGAGGTGTGTGCGCAAGCCGATAAGCAAGTCTATTTTAATTTATTTTGTTCTTGTTTTTTCAATTGTAACACCATGGCCAACAGTAATGAATGAATTTACAGGGTGTTGTTTATCCCTCGGATTTTGATGAGTTTGGGAAGAATAAATGGAATGACACACGCAAACGGCCAAAATATTGAATGTACAAGGAACTAATTCAGCATATTTACGAAGACACGCCGATATTTATGGCACTGCAGCGGCATACCTTCCAAAGGAAGGAGGGCGCCAGCCTATTTCCTACACTCACGTCCGTCGCAGTGGCGTTCGTTAGCTCAAAAGATCGTCGGTTTGATTTTCTGCCGCGGTGGATATACTTCCGGAATTTCCAAAGGGTCGTGTGCATGAGCTTTCATAGATTTTAAAATAAGGTGGTCAAAATATATGCCGCAACTAGCGTCCCCCGCCCCCCCCCCCCCCCCCGCTGAAGTATGTTGTGTAACTCTCTGGCAGTCCTGACAGCACACTCTTCATGTTTTTTCCATATAATTGGTGTAGCGCAACAAAGCTTTCGCGCAATCACGTTCCCTTCTCTCTCTCTGCGCAACGTGAACCAGGCAGCCTGGTGACCCTCGCAATTGCGGCGTGCCTCCTCGGCGGCGCTGTCGGTCAGTCGGTCAAGGCGCTATTGAGCGGCCGCATACCTGGCGTTGCCACGGGCAACCGCCACGGCGCACCTCCGCGGCGGCAACCGAGTCCTCTTTTCGCGGGATCGCTCCTAAGAGGGAAGCAAGAAATGTGCCGCACGCGCTGTCCCAAACTCACTCACATGCGTCGCACCTCTTTTAACTTCTACGCCTGTGCGTAGAGTTTCTAAAGTGAGTGGCGGAATTCGAAACGCGAGAGCTTAAAGGCCAACTTGCAGCGTACTTCATGATGTCGAAGGGGGCGCGACTCACAAGCGCGTCGTCCTGTGTCCGCTAAGGCACGTTGCCGGGCCACTTGGTGGTTGGGATTCGTAATTCGCGTGGTGTCCTGTGTCCGTCTTTTCTTGTGTGCCGTGTTAGTCGCGCCCCTCTCTACATCATGAACCAACACCAACTCGCCCAACTTTTTATTATACTACAAGTACTTGGTACGTACGCTGCGGTCATCTGGAGGAGGACGTCCGTACGCTCTGCCCCCCCCCCCCTCCCTAGACGTCTTGTACACGGCGCCGAATGGACTGCACGTGACAGTCCCGCGCGAGCATTCTTGCCAGCTATTTTATTTCTTTGTCTCAGCGTAGGTGGGAACACTTTAATTATAGTTGCCTAAGAGATCAACCCCCCTTTCTAAGCACGAAAAACTCGCCGTAAAAACTCACCGCGGATGTTAGACCCGACTCTCCCCGCCAACATAAAAAGCACACGTGACCACATGTGATCGCTCACCTGGGGGACCTATTATAATTGCAACTACATTGCCCACTGGCGCATCATTGCACGCGCACCGTCTGTTATTACCAATAAACGCCCGGGTACGAACGTGGGGGTCATGTGCCTCCTGCTCAGCGTTCATTGCGAAATGAAAACGAACACTCCGGAAGGAGTAAAAAGAAGTTGGCTAAGAAAGCACGTTTCTGAAAACTTCTCAGGGAAGCCGAACGACGCTTCGGAACCCGTACGGGTTCCGAAAGATCGTTCGGCTTCCCTTAGAAGTCCTTACACTGTTCACATGAATTACCGCGTTTGTGAAAAAATATCCTCAGTCCCATGGAGAGCAGGTGTGAGTGGGGTGTTTTAAGCCCCGAATAAACATTCATCTTAGTGCAAACGCATCAACGGAAATATCCCCGACTCCAAGTCCTGCGGGAAGAATCACGCTCCACCCTATGTACAGTGCAAGAAAGAGATCGTGTATGAGATTCCCACGACTTGTGGCAGATCGTACATCGGCCAGTCGGGACGTTGTCTCAATGATCAACAGGGCTTGTTGCTGAGCTAGTTGGTTCATAACTTGAGGTAAAACTGTAATGACGCAAAGAAGACGGGGACGAAGCGAAGACACGAACAGACAGTGTCTGTCTGTTCGTGTCTTCGCTTCGTCCCCGTCTTCTTTGCGTCATTACAGTTTTATCTCAATGATCGTCTGCGTGACCACGCGAACAACGTCAAGAACATGCACGGTAGCAATTTAGCTATCCATTGCGCAGACTGTGGGAGCACTCCGCTCCTTAAAAAAGCCTTAGCATTGCGCCGATACAAGGACAATCTGGCACGTGAAATTTTTGAAACGTACACCATGATGTGCAAAGGCGCGGATTGTGTCATTGCCCCTTCGCTCACCCTTACAGACAAGAAATTCCGATATCTCAGCCAGTAATCAGAAGCATCTTGGTATAATGTCATCGTCACGCCCATGCGCATAACTTCCTTCCATATGTTGCCCCTCTCTTCTTTTTCTCGCCCTCTTTATATATGTGAACGTATGTATGTACAATAAACCAACTGTTGGCAGTCAGCGCCCGTCCTCGTTCTCGCCCCATGTGTTTGTGTTCTTCAAGCGCTGCATTCTAATGGAGCAGTCCCATATGTAGGTATTTAATATTTGCCCAAGATACCTCGTTCTGATGACTGTTCGTTATCGCTTAAAGGGACGCTAAAGGCAAATAACAATTTATGTCAGAGTGAAAGCTCAATGTATGACAACTTCTAAAACGGCAATATTATCAACAGCAGTGCCCTACTTACCGAGAAATTAAGCTAAATGTATCACATGATGAGCGCCACGAGTGGGACATTTTCGAAGTGATCCCGATGACGTATGAGAGTCTGCCTACAATAAATCACTAGGAATCAAACTAGCAGCAATAAAAAAAACGCCAGGCCTGCGCTGAAACCGCAGCACAGTCACAGCGAAAGCTGGAAGAGCGGCGTTTCTAAAGCCCGTTAAGCTCTCTTGGGGCTACAATACAAGTACACTAGAAAGGTACCCACTACGCCACAAATCAAAATTTTTGTGAAGTTGGGAAGCACCCACTAAGCCATTATTCTTCATTCTATGGAGAAGCGAGGCACCAGCTACACGTCTGTAAGGCATTATGTGCACTTTGTTGACGTGACGACTGATGACGATGAAGAATTATGGCTCAACCTTTTGTAATGAGTTGGAATCTTTAAACGGCCCACCACTTATGTAATTTGCATTGGGTGACGCCCGGTCGCTATTTGCCTCTCCCGTCATGCTGTATACGTTGACGTTGAAGAGAGACGGGGGGGGGGGGCGAAGAACTTTATTGAGACCCCGAGGTAATGGATCATGCGCTTATCGGCTTCCTTGGCAACCAATACAAGTGCACTTGCGAGGAACCCACTACGCTATAAATCATTGTAATCTTACTGAGACCGCGAGGAAGTGGATCATGCGCTTATGGGCTTCCTTGGCAACCAATACAAGTGCACTTGCGAGGAACCCACTACGCTATAAATAATTGTAATTTTTTAGAAGTAGGGCAGCAGGCACTGTGCCATTTTTCGTCATTCTACAGAGAGCGTTGGTACCTGCTAAACGCATGTAAGGGATTATGCGCACTTTGTTGATTCTGCGCCTGATGACGATGAAGAATTATGGCAGAGCCCTTTTGTAATGGGTTGGAAGCATTCAACAACCTACTCGTTGCGCAATTCGCAATTGTTTGACGCCTGGTTGCAGAATTCGCGTTGTGCGACGCTTGGTGCTTATTTTAATCTTCTACCACGCTATATTGCATATGCTAATCTGGTTCCTTCCCGACATGAAGCCTGTATAGGACCTTTTTGCAAAGCAGTTTCAAGCACCGGCATGGCTCAGAGGTTGAATACTGGGCTCCCACGCAGAGGGCCCAGGTTCGGACCTCGTTCCATCCTGGAATTTTTTTCTTATTTAGTTTTTTTTTCTTATTTCGAGCGATACTGGTTACGGACACCGGCGGCGGCGGCGGCAGCGGCGGCGGCGGCGGCGGCGGCGGACAACTACGGCGCCAAAAACGGCCGGAGAAATGATCTCATAACAGCTTTCGCTGTAAAAGAACCCTCCGTGTATCAAAAGACGTAATAAAATGCTGTTTGTTCGTTTCCGTTTGATTCATGGAAAAAAGAACCTCTGTGGCGTTGCCATGGGAACGGCGCGCGTGGTTCAAAGGTTCCGTTTTCGCCGAACTGCGCTTCGCCCGGCGTCCTGCTTCGCTCACGCTGTCGTGTCTCAGTGGTATAGTTTCGGGATCGCGCACTGCCGCGTGTGTTTTGCGCGCTCGTGAAAGTAGCTCTGACAGAAAGTTCGACAAAATGCCGCATGCAACGACGCCGGCACTACGAACCCTCATCAGCATACCGCGTTCATCGGGGTTCAAGTCGCTGAATTGGAGCCCAGCGTCGCGAACCAATGTCTCGTTGTCAAGTTCTCCGTCCACATCCATTGCGGCGATTGCGGCAAGCTTCGATGGCTTCGATGGCCGTTGTTGCTGCTGTGGGTCCCGCTACTTTCGCTCTGCTGCTACTAGTGTCGGCGGCCGCGCAGTAAAGGCGGGCAACGTTGGGCACGGCAGCAGTGACGTATGAAAGTCGGATTTCAGGCGGGTGACTTGAAGTGCGCTAACGCGATGCAGACCACTAAAACGTGATTTTATTTCAAAATAAGCACTTCCTTGGCATTAAAGTAGCACTACGAGGTTTCTGGACCGCTATTTCAACAATCAACGTCGACTTAATATTTGCCTTTAGTGTCCCTTTAAGAGCTGTTACTGTGTTACCGCTCAGCGCATAGCGTACCTTGATGTATCGGAATATTCAAGCGAAACTTGTATTCACTGACCGGGGTAACTAAGGATGGTGTTCCAAAATACGCTCGCCACCCACAGCTGGCGCACACAAAAACATTTGTAAATGAATCGAAATAAATTCTCTCTCCGAGACTGCGCTTTGACTCGGATCCCCCGATACGAAAGCGACTGCCTTGAACACTAGGCCACGCGCTCATGCTTTTCCAATGTGATCTGAACTGAACCATATGAATGTGTTCTACCGACGATTAAAAAAAAATTGTGAAGCAGTACACTTGGTGTGGGCGCTTCATTGAAATATTTCGTGTTGGCGGGCTAAAAGCGATCTCCTGGACATCACGTTAAGGAAGGTATCATGAATTGCACATTGCGGGAAAATTTCGAGTTGGACAAAATTGAATTCTTAATCCGCGTTTACGAATGCCTACCGTTCCTTGGTGAATTTAATAAAGGTCGGGGGGGGGGGGGTGCTCCTCTGCTCGTAATTAGCTCACGCGTATACACAATCTTCTAGTCTAGTTGCCACTCTTAATCTCGCTTTTTCGGCAAGCCGCCTAACATTATCTTTCTTTTCTTCGGGTCCGTCTTTAATCCTGCTTTAATGCTGCCTTCGTTTACATCTCCAGAATTTTTTTCGTGATTCGGCACCGTCGTTACCGAAAAGCGCGATATCGTCCGCAAAACGCAAGTAGCTAAGATATTCTTCGTTAATCCTTATTCCTATTTTTGCCCGTTCTAGTTCTTACAATATTTATAGTGAATGTGCGGCGCATAAGGTTGAAGAGATTTTAACTCTCCGCATAGGCGTGCGCACAGTGGGTCAGGGGGGCGGCCGGCCCCCGTAGTCACCTAAGAAGAGGTGGGCGCAAGGTCTGCCAAACACATTGACTTAATGGGAGGGGGGGGGGGCGCCGCGATGAACCTTCGCCCCCCCCCCCCCCTCTCTGAAGGGGAATCCTGCTCACGCCTATGATTTTGCGCCTGACTCCATTCTCGATTAGGATTGTCCTGCTTTTTTGAGGAATACGGTGGCTGTGGGGTTGTTTTAGATGTTGGCTACGGTATCTATAGATGTTTAGATATTCCTTTATGGCATAATTATTCCGGAACTGCTGGCGTGTGTTCATATCTGTGAATAAATTTGTGTTTATCATCTTGCAAATGTCATGCTCCTTAATTTCTCAGACGCACGCGTAGTTGGTGCAGCAGGCCTTTCATCAATTTAGTTGTGTTATAGACAATATTGACTTTCGTTATCGACCTTGCACGGTTCGACAGAATTGTGGGTCTTAGTCGCACACTAAGACATCAGTGGAGCAGTCGTTCTAAGCATTTTTCGAATATGGCACCAATGGTAGTCGATGAATGCCGTTGGGCTGCGAATAGTCTATTTTAGCGCTACTTACTTACAGTACAGTAACCACAGTAATACCGAACTGCCGTGGTCGGCACCCAGCCATTTTACTTTATAACACGTGTATCAGCCTGCCTGATCAAGTTACTTTATGCATCAAGCAACTACCGCCGGTGACCCCATATAAACTAGCTACGTGCAGACCACGACGGCACGGTACTACCGTACTTAACGCACGGTAAGCCACCACTGCTAAAACATAATAACGGGTGTAAACGGTCACGCCGGCGGCTACCCGACGTCGGCGGGGCCGACACCACGCCAGCATCGGCTGAATAACGGCAGGCCGTCTCGGACCGACGCTAGCTAGCCCACGTCGGCCCGAAGCCGGCAAGCCCGCATCGGCCCAACGGCGGCTAGCCGACGTCGGGCAGATGCGCGTGAAAGTAGCGCGAGCGTGATTTGCCGACGTGGGGCCAATATTGCTGCCGTCATTTGCCGACGTTGGGCCAAGATCGGTCCAATGGCGGCGTGCTGCCTGGGGATAGCACATATGCTGACGACATCTGCATATGGGCATCCGGAGCGACACGTCCCCAATTCCGTGCTCGACTGCAACGTGCAGTGACCATCATAGCAAAGTACCTAAGACGACAAGGTTTCGCACTCTCAACTGGAAAATGCGCAGTACTTGCATTTACGCGCAAGCAAATGACAAGGTACCCAATAATCATGAATGGGACCGAGATTCCTGCGGTAGCGCAACACAAGTTCCTTGGTGTGATCATCGACCGGAATCTATCGTGGTCAAAACACGTCGCTGCTATGAAGTCAAAGCTGAAAAGCTTTGTCCACGTTCTTCGGTTCTTGGCAGGAGCAAGATGGGGCCCGTCGGAGGCTGGTCTCCTACAACTGTACCAGTCTTTATTCGTAGGATACTTACGATACAGCATGCCCGTGCTCTCAAACATGAAACCTAGTTGTGTGATCACGCTAGAAAGCATCCAAGCTCAAGGGTCGCGCATATGCTTGGGCCTACCACGCTGCACATCAACCAATGAAGCTATCGCCGAAGCTCGGGCATATTCCCATGGATGTATATAGGCTCTGCGAGCCCCTTCTGGCGCGTTCACACTTGGCCTCGATGGGGGCGAAAGCGGCAAAACTCACCGGAAATTGACTCGCTTCGCCGCCTAAGCGGCCGGAAAACCACGCCGCGAGGCGGACGCGAAAAAATCGGTCCGAGACCGATTTTTCCGCCACGCGAAAGCGGATCGCCTTTCCGCTTCACGGGAAGCCGTACTTTGGCTGCGCTAGCTCAAATCACGTGACGTAAACAACAGACCGCAAATTCAACATGGCGGCCAAGGCGTCGGCGGTGGCTCACATCGGCGCATTTGCAAACTACCCGTCCAGCACGACAAGACTCACAGCCTCGACAAGGACGCGTTCCTCGAGAACCTGGTTTGGATTACGATTGACAAGAACACTGGAAGTAGAAAAAGGTGTAGCAGTAGCGAGTCGGCGTGCCCCAACGTGTCTCGCTTCTTGCAAAGCCGGGTGAATCCGCCGCCGCAGCCACTGCTGCCGTGTCCGCTTATGTAGTTTCTGCTGGTGTATCTCCCGAAACGGCGGTTTGAAAAGGTGAAAGCTATTTATTTTCCGTGTTTTGCATGCTCAATTTGAATTCGGTACGAAATTAAATGCTCAGGAAACGGGGAAAAGAGAATGAATTCTCGAAGTGGCGAAGGCGGCGGCGGCGGCGGCGGCGGCGACAGCATGCTGGAGAGGCAGAACAAATGTGAACATTTCCGACGCGCGCGAAAACGGTTTTCCGGCCGCTCTGGCGCTTTCGCTTTCTCTTCGCTTCTCAAGTGTGAATGCGCCTTTCGAGTCCATCTTCGCTTGCTGACCCGACATAGGTAACATCCCCTAACAGCACCCACACAGACCGCTGTTATTCAAGAGCTATATCACGGCACGAGAACATTATACCATCAAGGTTCTCTCCAACATGTATTCCTGAGACACCTCCGTGGCTTCTGCCTAGACCGCTTGTTAGGCTTCAGATACCTGGGATTACGAAGAAGTCCCCTGTACCATCTGTCGGCCTAAAGCAACTTACCCTCCTGCACATTTATACAATGTATGGCGGTGCGGCACACGTATTACACCGATGGATATACCACCTCATGTGCTTCCGCCGCAGCCTTTGTCATTCCGCAAATGACCGCCGCTCGACGTTTCGAGTTAGATCACAAGACCACATCAACTGCCGCGGAACTTGTTGCTATTCGGGAGGCAATACGATTCATTTCCACAGTGGCCGCTCGCAGATGGACGATATTCAGCGATGCAAAAGCTGCTCTTCAAACCATCGATTGCATCATGATACAAGGCCCGTACTATACTTTATCGATAGAAATTGCAGAGCTTCTTGGCATTGCTATAAACAATGAACATCCTGTAGCATTCCAGTGGATACCTGCTCACTGTGGCGTAATGGGGAATGAAGAGGCTGACGCCGAAGCTAAAACTGCTTTAAGTAATGCCCCGCAAGTGTGCATTGCGTTTTCGCGAACCGACACTAACGCCTTACTTCGGAGCGCAATGCGCAACTCCACCTTAGAGCATTGGAACAAACCAGAACGCCGGCACAAGCGGCTTCATAAATGGGACCCCGAAATGAAATTCCGTATGCCTCACAAGCGAAGCGAGACATCACATGTATGATTCACCGCATTCGTCTTGGTGTGGCATTCATAAGACGCGATGCCCACTTGATCGGCTACAGTGACACAGGTCCCGATTGTGGTCATTGTCAGTTACCGAAAACACTTGAACATATATTTTGCGGCTGTCCAGCGTACGGACGAGAACGTCAGAAATTGATCTCCTCGATTGGGCAATATCATAGTAGGCCATTAACCGATGAGCTTGTGTTAGGTCCTTGGCCTGACGTCATCAGCACAAGTGTGAATATAGAAGCAGTCGTAGCTTTCTTACAAGCCACTGGACTGGATCCATGTCTGTAGATTTGCCCCCGCGTAACGGAACCATATCCTCATCTCCCTACCTTACCATCATCATTCATCACCCCTCTTTCGTTCCTCTGTCCCCCCTCCCCAGCGTAGAGTAGCAGGCCAGAGCAAACTATAGCTCAGGCCGACCTCTCTGCCTTTCTGTAAATAAGTTCTCTCTCTCTCTTCTTTGACTTGGAAATCGAAATGGGGGATCAACATACTTGCTGGTCCTACAAAGTGTGGGGTGAAAAAGGGCTTCTTCCTTTCGATTCGGGGCATTATAAAATAATTAAAAGAGGAATCGCAACCACGTGTCTGAAACAGGCCCTTGTGAAATCATGCCACCATAGGGTAGAAGAAAGCATAACAGGCCAGATTCAGCGACTTCAGAGCAGCGGCTATCCTATAGGAATCATAACACAAGTCGGCGTAAAGCAGATAGGAGAACTAAAACGCGACTCCAAGAAGGCTAAAGTACCTATAAATAAAAGCAAGAGGCCTGTCGTTTTGCCATACATACACAATCTTTCGCATGGAATGAGGGAAATCGCTGCGCGACACGATATTAAGGTTATCTTTTCAGCCCCGCAAAAGCTGAAAGGCTTGTGCGAAAAAGTCAATGCCGGTCAACTGGCCCAAAAGCCAATTTATGATGTTAACGACAGAGGCAGGTTTGTCGAGTGCACGGAAGGAGTGGTCTGTAAGATTTCATTATCGTGTGGTAGGACGACGGACAGACGGGGCGATGCCTTAATCTAAGGCTAAGAGAGTATCGGTACGTCTGCCAGCAGCTAGCAGCCGCTAGTAACTTAGCGGCACATTGCAAGAAATGCTCCTGTAATGATTTTTTTCAGCTATAGTAGTCTGGCTCCGAAGAAAAAAATGGTCCGATAAATTTAGAAGCATTGACCATTCTGAGAGAAGGCGAGGATGCGTCTATCTTCCTAACGGCGGCTGAGGTAGATTTTGCAAAAATTACAAGTAATTTCGACTCGATCTTGCTTCTGCGAATCGCAGCTTGTCCTGACCTTTATTTTCTCACTTTTCCCTTTCTTTCTCCCTTCCCCTCTGTGCATTCTCGCCCTGCCCCGTCAGTCTTTTTTATGAGCATCTGCGCATGCTCGTTTGACACACCCCTCCACGTTTCTTTCACAGACAGTAAACCAGTTAATAGGTTGCGCTCTCTGCCTTATGTCCTGTGTTCACTAAGCGCACTTTTGAACGCCAACGTGAACGTAGTTTTTTAGCGGGACACCGAGAGCAGACCAGGCAACAGCGACGACACAGGTGCTGTGTTGTGTTCGCTGTGTCCCGTTTCACCATTAGGAACTTAATTTCACTGGACGAATGGTGCACGGTAAATTTAACACTAGGGTGAAACTTGTTACAATGGTGAATGAATGCGTTTGGTGCGCTTATGCCATGTTCGCATATAATGAGCCTGTCGTGGATATAGCGTAGATAGGTGGAAGGCTTTACCGGAGGTGGTTTTAAAAGCTCTGATTCTAACTGTCCCATAAAACTGGGGGCGTATGTTAGTGCAAAAGAGGTTCCCATACTAGTACCAAAATTTGTATGTAGCAGGGCTGGGCAGAGATACTCAGAAAAGTATTCTGGAATACAGATATCGAAATACATCAACTGGAAGCCTAAAATACAGATACTGAGATGCATTCGCCTTTAACGTAACGGGATATTTCGGAGATACTTTTGCAATAAGACGAAAAAAGTATTCCGGAATACACATACAGCGATACAGATACTGGAATACTTTTTTTTATTTCAAGGATGGTCATACTACGTAAAGACATTTGCGTATTAGTGCAGCATAATGGTATTAAAGTTGCAGCGCACTGAAACTTTCAGTTCATTTATTTATTACAGTACCCCTAGGGCCACTGAGACATTACAGAGGGGGGGGGGAGTACAAAGTACATAATTATTATTAATGACATAATTACACGTATGAATTGCAATAAAAATACACCATTTCACAGCAACTGTAACAAGCATTGGACACCGAAACGGACATACTTGGTGACAACAAAATGAACTATGCTAGAAATAGCACAGTTTTAGCAAATCACTTAAATCACTAATGAACACTAGTGAATTGAGAAAAAGTATAGATTTATTTTCCACATAGGATAAACTTTGCTGAGAAGGTTGCTGCATGTGTGAGCTTCTCAAATAGGCTGTCTTCTAAACAGCGTCGCTTCATCCTCAGCACGAGACTCGTGAAAGAAAAAAAAAGTCTCTCTACCGCTGAAGGCGAGCACAAATTCGTGGTATAGTGAATAAATGCCGCCTTCATAGCCGGATTGCCCTGCAGAGTGGCGATATCTCTTCTCGGGTCATCCAGATACCGAAACACTTCCGCCCTTACGTGGGTTGTTCTGATCGTTCAGAAGCTGAAGTCGGCCCCCATCTTCGGAATCCTCAGCCGTATGGCCCGGCCGGCGCCGGGTCACACGGCTGAGGCATCCGCTGCCCGTATAGGCCGGCCATAATTACTTACGCGCAATGGAGCCCAATATGTCAAAACTGCAGGATTCAAACATTGGCTTCCCATAATCACGTTCCTTGGGGGTGAGAGGGTATAAGCCCTCCCGAGTCGCTCCTGACAGCTCTCTAAACAGACGTGGAAACGGGGATAGCTGCTCAGAACGCCCCCATCAGAAACTACAGCAAGCACTCGTCGCCTGGGTCGAAAGGGTCCCTCTTCAATAAAGCTGTCACCACCACCGACGCTACCAGCACCCATTTCAGCACGCCGCAACAGGCGAAGTCGGCTCCGGCGGTGGAGCCTGGTACCACAAAAGACCGCTTCACGTTTGCAATTAATCAGGAACGCACCCTGAAAGGTTGTAGAGGTGGCTGAAAGCGCGACAAAGATAGCCATCTTCTAGTCACTTCCGCCGCGACTACGGGAACTGCTTTTGGAAGTGCCGCCGCTTTGAGAACTGAACGCACGCGAAGCATGGCAAAGCCTCTGTTCCAAGCCGGTATCCGTGCGGGGGGTCACGAAGTAATGGCTTGCCACCTGAAAAAAATTAGGCGTGCTGCA
>NW_023615722.1:0-21349 GCF_013339695.2 Rhipicephalus sanguineus
GGCGATTTTGGAGGTGTGTCAACGGCCAGGTATATGCAGTATATTATAGGATTGATTATTGCGGTGATTTTTTGTTAAGTAAACAAAAGGTCTTTCGTGGTGCTGGGTTTCGAATCTAGGATCTCACGCTTTAAAGGCGACAGACAGAATGTATTACAGAGTGGCTGAACACCACAATCAGGAGGCGTAATCTAAAACCCACTAGTGTGTATGAAGTTAATAGCTGGCGGAAACACAGCGCCGACCAAAGTAAAAATACATTCTAAAATGACGTTTCGGCTCCCACACGGGAGCCATTTCACAATGGAGCAAGAGCAGCAAGTTCGCTTATTTATAAGGTGGTGTAATCCCATGTTTGAGGCAACGCGCATACACTGGCTGAAGATTACCACAGCTCTTGTTTAGCGTGTGCGCAGTGGTCTGAATAAACAAAGATTCTCTGAAGCCGTGGAAGGAGTTTCTTTTCGTGGCGGACGGAAGAATCTCCAAGTCATCAATGGCCGTGGATACAACATGTTCGGCGAGGACATTTGACGTCACCTTTTTGTTTTTCACGTCATTACACTGCCGGTAACACAATGTGTGTAGTGCCGGGCAGTGAACCGAACGTATAACGAGAACACTTTCTGCGAAGGCTTCTTTGAAATATTTCGCGATTGTGAAATAACAGCTCCCCGAAGAACAAGATGCAAAGAAGACACAGAGGTCAATCGAAAGTATACATCCACGTGTTCTGGTTGCTCAGGATATAAGCAACACAACTACGCGGGAAAACAACAAAAACGTGCATTAATTTCTTCAGCGTAAAGAATGTATGTGATGAAGCTGTTTGAACGCGATAGCGTTAAAGAGCTCGTTTCGCATAAATTCCGGTGTCAGCGTCGGTGTCGTTCGTTCTCAGTGAAAAATCGGCGTTGTCCGTGAGCGAAAATTTGAGATAGATGCAAATAAATAAATCATAAAAAATCCGGTCCGAGCGAGAATTCAACACAGGCCTTTCGCGTGGCAAGCAGGCGTTCTACAACGGAGGCACGCCATTGCTTGAAGCTGCCTCACTAAAAAAAATATATATAAGAATATTTTGTAGTGGGTGGAGTTTCTTTAACGCATGTAATATTGCGTGGCAGAATCGTGGCATCGCACCCGGCGTCAAAGCATGTGAATTGCGCAAAGAGTGCTTGCTTTAAAGGACCACCAAATACAAAGCTCACGGGTATAATTCAAGGTTATAATTTATCATCGTTATCAGCAACAGCATCAACCAAGTGTGCACCGGCGCGGGTGCGCCACTTGCTTTATGGACGCGTAGTGGGTACTTCACCGATTCGCAAAAGAATAATTATGACGCAGTGGGCACTTCGCGACTGTACTTGCAGTAGGCATTCTAGGATAGTTTGAAAGGGCCAGGGTTACCGCGCACAAACGTTCCTGTACTTACGGCACGGTTAAGGGATGCGCACGGCCCGAATACGCTATCACGTTCTACTCTTGAAGGCGAAGCTCAAGCGTCCTCCATTTTTTTTTATTCTTACGCTTTCGCGAAGCGACTACCGCTTGTTTTTCTGCTGGCGGCAGAGAAACACAAATGTAGAGTTGTACACACATATAAAGCTTTCAGCAGAAGCCGCTAAGGGATTCTTTTGCGGCGATATGTCATCTCTCGAGTGAACCTCGCGAGATTCAGCCAGACCATTTCGAGTTTTCACAAATCTTGCTTTTTCCTAGACTTACCCTATCCCAATGCAGTCTGTTTCCGTTAGACAATAGCTTTTAATGTCGACAGACAGCATTTGGTCGACGCTTTCGATTTATGTCGCGGGCATATAGGGGACTTATACGTTTAACTACAACGTCTATAATTAGACTTTCTTTTTATTTGTAATGACAAACTGGCATTGTCTGACTGGGAAGATTCACTTCGATAATATCTGAAAGGTGAGATAGCCTTGCGAGCAATTTTGAGGTGGTGTTTAAGACACGCGAAAAATGACTGTCTTGTCCAAGAACTTACCCTTAAACGAGCTCCTCAGTGTTTCTGCGTTGCGTCAGCCTTTCCACTTACCTTTAAGTGGCGGACCATACATCGGCGTTGAATAAATCAAATGAGGCGCGGCCTTTATTGTGAATATAATTGCTTACACTATCCATATTTATTTACGTATTGCAGAATACTGTGCAGTGCGCCACTACCGATTACTTAGTTATTCGCAGACGCACAAGCACGAACGCCACATTTAATAGAAGAGTCATCGTGGTAGATGTCATAAACGAAAGTCTTTTTCATAAGCGGCGATTGAGAAGATGGCGCCCTGTCGTCTTCCTCTTCGCTTTGCCCGACGAGTTGTTTCTGCAGTGGAGTAAATGTCCTGAAATCCAGCTCTAACTTCGTGGCTTTGCATAGTAAGAAACTTTTGTGGAGCTTGACTTTGGTGCTCGTGGTGCAAACACGAATAGGACGATAGATTCTTTTCCATTCGGCCCCGTCCTTTAGGAAGACGCTGAAAAAGGCGTGAGGACAGCCGGAGTGAATTTCCGCATTCTATGCTCACACTTGTGCAATCGTGAAAATTGGAGCACTTGATAACAAAAAGTAATGGCTAAATTAGCAACGCCCCTTCCCATTCCCAGCTATGCACTTATACAATGAAAATAAGTTCCACGATACCATTACCTTTCTTTTTGTTTGCTTTCGACAAAGTCGAGGTGAATCTTAAGTGTTTTTCCTTAACGCGCACTTAGGAGGAAGTCATGACAATGTTTTCTTAGAAAAAAAAAAAACGTGTTTTGATAAAACTTCCGTCTTAGATATAGCAGGCGCACTTTAGTTTAAAACGTGATGACGCGGCGCACAAATGGCGCCGCGCGGTGTGATGCAACGCAGGACTGGTCTTACAGGTGACTTAATCCGGTTCCCACTAGTTCGCCATATCTCGAGCCGACCTGGGGTGATATCGGACACAGCGCGGTAACAACGCGTCTCCCGCTTAACGGCAGTTTTCACAATATTCGGTGGCTAATCTTCAAACGAGTACGATGACTGTTATGGCGTCCAACAGTGCCCCTTGTACGTTCTTATCGCATTTTTTTTTTGCAGTTACAGCTAACCTGTGCTCAAGCTTGCAGCTTTGACCGTCCTCAGGAGGACGGTCAGTGCAGGCGAACTCTCCCGCGCACTCTCCGCGGAACAAAACAAAAACATCAGCGAAACCTGATAACGACATCCTTTGAAAATGCCTGCCATACGGAACGAACAGAGGACAGCGAAAGAATGCATATCCCTGCGGAAACGATGGCTGCTGCAAGGCTAAGCTCGGCCACACAGATACCGGGGATCTCGGACAAGGCCCTACCCCCCCGTTCAGATCAACCACATTGTTCCAACGAGTAACGCAATCGCTCCCCTCCACTCCCATCCCTCCACCTCCGCGTTTATGGCGCAATCGCGTTGACAAAACACAACTCGGTTCGCCACAATAGTCAGTTTACCACTGCGGGCACGGGAGTAGAGTCCGGAGATGAACCCTGTGTGGACTGGCAGCGTGCTGATAGTCACGATTGTCGTCGTCGGCACTGCGGCGAAGGCTGGACCGTACAAGGAGCACGTCTTTAGAACAAAGGTAGGAACTACGTCATCCAGTTTGTTTAGTGACCAACGTAGAAGCTTGGGTAAATTGGCGCACCATACGTTTACAGCAGTATAATAAAAATAAGCGACCAGCAACAGAGGGAGGCCGAGCGATACCAAGCACGTGAAGTTGATTCATCGCAACAGCGTCGCCAAAATAAAATGCAAATAGGGCGGGCAGGTAAGAAGCAAGATACAATTGTATTTTTTAGCAAGATTACTCATGACTCTTCTGCAGACAGAGGTTTTCAACATATTCATGTTTTCAGCTCCATGTAGTCACTGAGTGCTTAACTGATAGCTGCTTGCGTACAAAGTATGTGTAAGGCTCTGAAAGGTTACACATCGACGAAGCTTACACGTTGAACATTAAGGTCCCAGCATTAAGCGAGGATGTCTTGATAGTTTACTTCTGTGAAAGTTGGTCCACCATCACGCTTCCTGTCCGCAGTTACTATCGGCTGTAGCATTTTATTGTGCTGTAGCCCCATGTGCGCTGTCCCGTTGTTTTGTATGTGAAATCAACCTCTAACATTACCGCTATAACGTATCATTTATTATAACAAAATGCCTTGAGTGATGCTGATACATGATGAAATGTGTGACCATGTGTACTCTTTGACCGACTTACGTTTTGCTTTCATTCTTTTATCTATCTTTCGATGTTCAAATTCCATTCTTGTTTTTTTATATTTGCGAATTACAAGTGCGCATTTAACCAACTTTTATCGGTTCACGGGAACTTACAGTTACACGAACCATACGGCTGAATCAATGTGTGTACGCGAAGTCAAACGCGTTCATGCGCTCTGTGGAATCTACGTAGAATTGTATTTTTATCTTCACTTAAAACATGCTGTGGTCCAGGATCATGGAGGGGGGCCAAATAGAAACAACTACTAAGATAAATTCAAATATAGAAAAACGGTTCAGCAGTAGGGCGCAATATAATAAATAATTACAGCTAAAGGTCCGCGCAACAAAGCAACCCGCCAAGTGCATTGATGCACAATACGATGTTACGTATATCTTGTTTCCCAATACTCCTCAAAATGAACTGGATTACTAAGGGTTGCACTGAAGAGTATTTCAAATCATGAATTCGTGAAATTGTTCCAAGGTGCGGTTTAGTTTTACACCGCATTAGCGTGAACACGAACATATCCTGCCGTTCTTTACAACTGCGCAAAGTTTGCAAATTATGTCATTGCAAGTACCCTCGTCGCCTTTCTCCTATAATGCTTGCATAAATTTCACTAAGTTACTTCCGCAAACAAACAAAGAACAAACAAACAAACAAACAAACAAACAAACAAACAAACAAAACAACAAACAAACAAACAAACAAACAAACAGTCAGTCAATCAGTCAAACAGTCAACCAAACAATCAATCAATCAGTCAAACAGTCAACTAAACAATCAATCAATCACAAACAGTCAAACAATCAAACAAACAACAAGCATGCAAGTGAACAGACAAAATAACAAACAAACACCACTTGTGATCGCAGACATTTGTTCTTTGTTTCGAAATTTTCTGATTGCTGAACACATTGGAGGGACAAAGAGAAAACAAGAATCACACGCTTTTGCAACGCCCTTATCTTCTATTGTGTCGTAGTAAACATATTTTTTTTTGTTATTTAGGTTGATCATTTCGGCTTCCATAACAATGATACATTCGAAATGCGCTACGCCCGTCGCCGATCAGTTCTGGGACAGCAAGAGTGGACCAATATTCTTCTACGCTGGGAACGAGTTCTTCATGGAGAGCTTCATTGAAAACACGGTAATCTACAGAAATATATAGCTTCAGAATGCCTGAGTTCGATTTGTAACCCGCCAGCGTCAAGCGCGAAAAATTTTGGAGGAAGAGGGACAGACGCTAAATTCCATTAGAAATTACTTTTAAGCTAAGAATACAAGGTCACCGAAAATACGGTAACGCAGGCTTACTCTTCGAAGAGCTACGACTGGCTTAGTTACATACAGGTTCGCTGTGAAAGAACCAGTTTTATTGCGATAGCAATTATATGGACAGTCTCGGCTGGATTTTGCCGTCGCCGTCGCCGTCGCCGCCGTCATGCACCGTATATGTATAAGTATGTATATATACACAAACGCCCCAAAGAAAAATAATTCAGAAAAATGCTTCCGAAGCGCGGAATCGAACCAGGGACCTTTTGCTCCGCAGCGAGTGGCGCTAGCCACTACGCCACGAAGCGCAGATCCTCCACGTAGGTAACGGCGAGCGTTATATACACACCCTTTAGCGCTGGACGGACTCAGAGACGGCTGCGCTTATAAGCGTTTCTTCATTACCAGCGAGATGGCGTTAGGAGCGCGACAGGCGCATTTAAAAGTCGTCGGCGAGATCGCTCGCTTCTTCTTATACTTGCGCAGGGAGAACCTTGCCCTTCCGCTGTCTGCTCGCGCGGTTTCTTGTGCTGAGGGGAAGAGGGATGTTTCACGCTTTCACCGTGATGTCCGCGCTCATGTTACGGAGCGTACGAAGCCACTCGAGCTCAAGGGACGCCGCTAAACGAACAAACAGAAGATGAGCGCGAACTATCAAGTGTCACAGCTCGACACTTGAAGCACGCTAGTTTCCTTCGCTGCTTCGGCCGCCTTTGCAACAGGAGCGCTGTTCAAACTGAGAGTATCCTTTGGCGAGCCTCACTTCATATAGCATTAGTTTCTTGCTATCGCATTCATTGCTTCGGCCTTGCGGCGAAACTGTGACTTTTTTTTATGTTAAAAAAATAACCAAACAAAAAAAAAAACAAGCAAAGTTTGAATAATGCCTCTGCTGAAAGGTGGGAACAATGTAAAAAAAAATGCAAAGTACATTGCAACATTTTTTTGGTCACCCCGTATATAGCCGATTAACAAACACACTAATAAATGATTTTACCATACAGCTGCGCAGTATAAAGATATACGCACTGTCATAACACCACGCACTGATTTATCACTAATATGCGCACTGATTTATCAGCCACCTAGATCAAGTACTTGATCAAGTACCTAGATAAAGTAATCCTGAGTCAGTCCGTTTCAGCATCCCAAATAAGTCGATATACAAAGCACTTTTCTCTGATAACACAATCTGATAACATCTTCGTTGTTTTCGCCCCAACAGGGCCTCATGTGGGAATGGGCGCCCGAGATGAAAGCGCTGATCATATTCACTGAACACCGGTTTTAACGGCAAGTCGATGCCCTTCGGTCAAGAATCACTAAAGGTAGGTTACCTGTGCGTGTCGGCTTGTTAGTTTTTAAGGCAAGCCTTCTACGTCTCATGAAAACGTGGACCTGAAGCGAAAAGCCGGCCGTGTCGTGCAAAAGCCACGTGACCACCGGGGCGCTTCGTGGCTCGAGTGGCGCGAGCTGCGCGCTCCTTCGTCTTTGCGGGCGTTCGTGTGATTAAAAGAAAAAAGAAAAGGAAAAAGAGACCTGCTTTCGCTTGACTGCGCCCACGTAACATGACAAGAGAGAGAGAGAAGAAACATTTGTTCATATCATGGCTTGGAGTGGTGTTAGGGTGGGCGGTGCCCCTCGTCCAGGGCCCCACTGGCTACACGCGGCTCGCCGGGCCTGGTCAAGGGTCGCCAGTGGCTTCCCATTTCAGTTCCGCGGCAGCGCCTCCCACGACCAATTCACGGGAATGGTTGTTCAACAGAGGCGAGATGGCAGCTTCCGGGCGTTGTGTACACTAATGTCGGTGTTGCTTCGCGCAACGGACATTTGTTGCCGTATCTGTGAGGGTACATTCTGTGTAACCCGTGTAAATGTGGGAAAGTGTTTGTTTGCATCGAAGCTTGGGCGTGTTGGTTAGACATCGGAGGGTGATACAGCGCAAGAGAAAACGAGGACAAGAAAGGCGACGCACACAGAGCGCTGATTTATCTTATCTCTTCTTCAGCGCTCTGTGTGCGTCGCCTTTCTTGTCCTCGTTTTCTCTTGCGCTGGTATCCCCCTCCGATGTTTGTTTGCACTCAGTCTCGCGCTTGTCTCCTGTTTAGGTTAGGTGAGGGGGAGCTTCAGTTCGCCTACCTAGTCTTTGAAATTCGAGGATTTCTCTTGACACAATCCTCGCGAGCTGCACGTTCCCTTCGACTAACTTAAATTTAGTAAAAGCCGCGCTCGCGCCATATAAAATGTAGGGTAAAAAAAAAAAAAACTGGGCAGTTACGCGAAGGAACGGAGCTGGTGCCCTCCTCCTTACCCCTACCACCCTTTCCCACCCCTTGCTGTACTATCTATACCTGGCTATGCTTGATGTCTCCCTTTTTTCTATCTTTCTTTTTGTGTTTGCTTCTTTGCATCTCCTTCTCTCTCTCTGTCTGTTTCTCTGTCTTTCTATCTTTTCTCTCTAGTGTCCTTTTCTTTCTCTCAATTTATCTCTTCTCATTTTCCTCTATCTCTCGTTCTATCTGTACTCGTTCTATCACCTTCTATCTTCACGCCCCACCAATCGGCGCGCGTTGTTCTTGGAGCGAAGCAGGAGATGAAGAAGAGGACGAAAATGAAGAAAAGGACGAAGAGAACGCGTGCCGGTTCATGATGATGATAGTTTTCGGATTCAGCAGACACAATACGCCAGGCTTAAATAGCTGCGCTGTTAAAATAGCCATACCGGATGGCTTTCGGCTTTGGGTCGTTTAGGCGGTAGCATAAAAAACTCCGTTAGTTAGTTTTTTTCTCTGTTGAGATTAAGTTTAGTTCTGTGCAGTATAGCATACTCAAGGGTTTATGATTATGGACGTCGCTCGCTCTATACAAAATACTGACACTGGAACAAAATACTGACGGTACTGTCAACAACTTCCATCGCTCAAAAGTTCCGTCGCGCATAGCCAGCCCGACACACCTCTCAGGCGCGCAGGCCTCTGCACATATAAAGACTCAAACGCCAGATTTGTACGTGCGCCATTAATTTAATTGTACATGGCATACATTGAGCAGTTCCCTATGCAAGATAAAATTCGATATTGTAAAGGTTTTGCAACTGACGTAATAGTGCGAAAAAAAATAAAGGAGTGGACGAAGGTAGAGACGGAGTGAAAAGAGCGCTGACTTCCAACTGTTTATTCTACTGACAGTGTTAGAGGTATGTACACATGCGAAGCGTCAGCAGGAAAGGGAAAGAAAGGCAAAAAAAAAAAGAACAACAACAATCAGCGTGAAAGGAACAAGGCGATAACGCCGTGATACTAATCAGAAACCTTCATGCATCCTTGGTCAATGTAAACTATGGTGTACTAACCCAGCCCACTCTCACACGAGCAATCTCAACCGCCGCGATTATCTCCCTGACGCACCATTGACGGCCCTCTGGTCCCCCCGATAAAGCGGGTGGAGTGAAGCGTCCCGGTAAGCGCGAAGAGTGCAACGCATCACTAAGGGTTTTGCTACAAAACCTAAGTCCTGCAACTTAACAGACAACTTACTCTATGATCGAAATGGTTGTCAGAGCCGAGTGCAATGACTGCTCTGTTCAGGAAACCATTGAGCCCCTATTGTGATACCGCACGTCTTACGCATACCAGAGGCTTCACCTCCATACTGCTATCCCCTGGATGGAAACACTTTCACCGTCGAGATGTTGGGGCCATGGGACTGCTCGTCACAGTTCCAAAAGGCAATGGAAGCGCTGCTCGATTTTTTAAAGGATACCGGACTAATTCACTGTCTGTGATGTCAAGCACGGGGATGCTGTTACGCCGGCGGCGACAGTGACTTTCCTCTCCCCCGCTCTAAGTTTTTTCCCCTTCCCCAATGTGGGTAGTCCACCGGGCTCAGCTCTGGTCAGACCCCTGCTTTTCCCTTAGCCTCCTCCTCCTCCTTGATCGGACTAGTTGGCAACGATCCATCATTGTACATAGCGCGAAACATTACCAAGGACATACGGAAAGAGGACATGCCAACGCGTTTGTGGCATCTCCTTTTTATGTCTGTCCTTGGCAAAGTTTCACACTACCTACAATGATAAGTCCTGCAAGGCTTACATGTTGTCATGAGGGAATTTCTTCACACACACACACACACATATATATATATATATATTATTTACTCATATTGTTGGCCTGTCGGCGTTACACGGTTGTTCAATATCATCACCTCTGCATGTCGTACATAACAAGAAAAAAGAAAAAAAAAGACGCTTCAGAAAATACTATAAAGCAAACATAATATATATATATATATATATATATATATATATATATATATATATATATATATATATATATATATATATATATATATATATATATATATACATATATATGCGACGGAATATACCCTATTTGGAAAATATTATTTATTTATTTAATTATTTAGCAGTAAACACAGTGTAACGATTACATATAGTTATATTCCAGTAAGATATTGCAAAGCATAATTAGGCAAATATGTGCAATATGAGCAATATGAGACAGTCACAGTAGCTTGTTTCGTATGGTTATGCGTAAAAAGAGAGTTAGTTTTAGGGGCGTAGCTCCTCTTAGTCTAACCTTGTCACGCGTCTGGCGTAACCGGCAGTATCTCCCGAACAGTATAATAGATGGCGCTGTCTCATAGAAGTACATACAAACTGCAGTTGAGTGATGATATTCTAGATGGCGCTGTACACAATCTGTGTCTAAAGTCACTGGAAAATCAGAGTACCGCAAAGGTAGGCTGCACGCGGGCAACATTGGGTGGCGGCGGCCATATCCCTTCCAGACCGTCCGGCGCGTTGCTAGCGTGTGTTGAGAAGTGACCGATCTTTTAGCCTCAGTGCCGTGTTACGCTCGGCAGAACGGCATTATGTGTATGTGTTTCTTCAAAAGGATATTAGAAGTGATTTCGAGTCCTCGGCACGTATGGATCGACTGCGCGGTTAGCGGTGCAACTAATGAAACGTACGGCGAATGTTGCCATGTGCTCGCGAACTCTCTTCATGGCTTCATCGGTCTCTTTTCGAGTCATGCCCGGGCGTTTTCGCTAGGTCCGGATCTGTAAACATAGTTGCATTAGAGCAGTGACATCGTGCGAGATGCCATTTACTTCGACATTTGGTGAATCTTGACTGTTTGCGCTAGATTTGCAGTCTGTGTTCAGGTTCACTGCACTCGAGAACGTTATCGAACATCGAGAACATTCAACATTGCGTCCTTCGACTGATCGCTGACGCATAGCTTGCTTGCGCACCGTGCTTGCTGTTCAACTGGTTGACATGTGTAATAGAAGTTGTGTGTGTACGGTAATTGGAAGTTGTGCGCAACGTCTTGATTAGGAACGCCAGCAACCAAACGCACGGGCGAATCGGCGTGCGGTAGCTAAGGTGCATCTTATCTTACGATACGTAGAAAATAGGCCATCAAAAATTATTGACATCACTACTTAATTGTTTCATTTCCTATTTCTTGTCTCCTTAATATTCCCAATGTTGCAATGAATTTGCAAATATTTTGCTGTGTTCTGACAAACAGTTCTTTTTTTGGCGTTGCCAGCGCGTAAACAGCTGGGGTTCGGTTTCTGCACTGCTGCACTTTTTTTTCATAATGCACTCTTATTAAAACTTCCTCGGCACGGTGCTTTATGTTCTTTTGATCAGAAATAGCACATCCCGGAATTTTTAAAGCGCATGCTACTGCAACACAGTATGTATATAGACCTAGGGCTCGCATAAAATCGACTCCCTCAATGCGTATGATCTGCTTTTTTTTTTTTTTTGCTGTGACCATTTCTCACCAACTATACAGTATTTTAAGGGTACGCTCAATGCAATGCAGCATTAGCAGCATTTTTTTGCAACAAATGTAAAAATACGCTTGATAACATTGCCTTATACCAAGTTTATCAACAGAGTTCCACGCTTCTGTTTTGTGCAATGCCAAAGATCATGCCACAATTGTCTTCAAGGTATACCAGTAAACAGTTATTATTTTAATAAATCTTCGGTTTCGCTCTCATGCGTGACACGCTTATAACTCGGATAGCATGCGTAATCTGTTCAACAGATCGAGATATAAACAGCCGAGCAAATAGAAAGATGTGTAGTTTTCAATATCGCTGACCATAGCAAACCGAAAGGTGAAGTATCCTGTCGCATAAGATCTTTTCCAGCAAAGTTAGTGTAGTTCGCTGCAGTAAGGAGTGTTATTCGAGGGGGCCGAATTCGTTCAGGGCAACTATGCAGCCACGTAGAACGGCGCTCTTTGACATTAATTTTTCCCACACGGCAAACGAGATTCCCAGAGTAGCTCACCAGTAACGTTCGATTGATGGTGAGCTACTCTCTTCTGGCATCTGCATGCAGTGGCGTAGTCGGGGGGTTGCACACCGGGCCCGTGCCCCCCCCCCTCCCCCCGAAAAAATGTCTGCTTACGCCCCTATCTGCATGACGCGTTTAAAAAAGCGACGAAGTACTTCTGGGGACCGTGGTACTGCTAAATGTCCGGCCACGCTCTGCATTGAACGCGCCTGCACCCAAAGCGCTTGGAAGGGATATGGCGGCGAGAGGTCACGTGATGCGAGTAAGCCAATCGCGTCGGCGGCGGCGCGCGGAAAACAGATGCGATACTCTGAAAATTTTCCAGTGACTCTATCTGTGTCGTCATCCCAATTTCTCGTCTCATTTCCTAGATGGCGTTGGTCCAATAGAAGTGTGTGCAATAGTGCGCTTGTGTGAATCGCCACTAGATGACGGTGGAAGTGCCGCTACTCTCCGATTGGCTGCTGCGCGGGCTGTGCCTAGATGCGCGGGGAACGAGTGCCTCTCTCAGTCTCCTGGATCGTCGCCGTACGTGTCGGATCGTTGGCGGGCGAAGCGAGTGCCGCGGTGAAGCGAGCGCGGCGCCTGGCGGATCCCGGTACGGTGCGCGCCAATGACGACGCGGCGCAACGTGCACTCCGAGGAGCGGACCCCGAAAGGCGAGCCCGAGAAGCGGCGGCGAAGCGAGCGCGGCGCCTGGCAGACCTTGATGGTGCTCGTGCGCGGGAAGCGGCGACCAAGCGGCGCCAGCGGTCTCACATTCAAGGAGCCGACGCGCGGTTCGAGCGGGAATTTCTCGCTCATTCGTTTGGCCACAGTTGCGACGTGTGTGATCGACTTTGGTCCGATAATAACCTCACCGCGGTTTCTGGCATCAGGAACGAGATCTTCACCGTACCTCACGTGTTTGCATGATGATTTTATCGGGCGAACTTCTCGGAGGATTAACGGTATCACCCATAACCTCCGGAGCTTCGCCCACCTCACCATCATTCACCTCGTGGATATGCTGTGATTTTTTTAAAAGTCAGGATTGCCGTTATCGCGAAATGCTTGGAGCGGTAACGCATTCCATTCTTTGATGGTCTGAAGAAAGAAAGAATTCATGAAAAGTTTAGTACGTGTGAAGCAATCTTCAAGGGCGTATAGGATATGTACGCAGAGTTTGTTTAGTAATTCGATGCCCTAAATAAATATTAAATTTACAGTTAAAACTAGATATAAGGAAACCCGATTTTACGAATTTGCCGATCTAACGAGTAGGTAGGTAGGTAAAAACTTTATTTCTCCTTTTGAAAGGAAAGGGGCAAAGGGATAGAGATAGGGGGAGGTTGCTACACACGGTAGTCCTCCGCAACCTTCTCTGCCCAACTCAGGATTGCCTCCTGGACGTCGGGTTTCGAGCTGCGCAAGGCAGCCTCCCACTGCTCCTCATTATTTAATATGTTTCGGAGGGACGGGGGAGGGGGGTGCTTAGGGCAGCCCCACATGATATGACTGAGATTGGCCTTCGTTGCGGAGCAATATTTACAAGAAGAGGACGGGTAGAGACAGGGGTACATGAGGTGAAGAAGGTGAGGAGAGGGAAAGGTGCGAGTCTGCAGTTGTCGCCACAGCACTTCGCGCCTGCGCGGGGATTGAGCTATTAGCGGCGGAAAGGTTAAACGGCCGAGGCGGTAGTGGCTGCAGATGTCGTGAAATGTTAGAAGGCGATCCCGCGCAGCAAACGGAGCCGTTGTGGAAACGGAGCTTGACTCTTCTAATGCCTGCGCCCGGACCGTAAATCCTCGGGCGCTGGCGTGAGCCGCTTCGTTACCGGCAAGGCCCGCATGCGCGGGAGTCCATATTAAAGCGGTATCTTGTTGCGGCGGATGGGCCAGGAGGAGGGAGAGGGCTGTTTTGGACACCCTACCCGCTCCAAAATTGTAGATGGCAGTTTTAGAGTCACTGATGATAAGCGAATAATTTGGAATGGTAAGTGCTAGAGCAATAGCTGCCTCCTCCGCCTCCTCTGAGGATGAAGCACAAATGGAGGCAGCAGTAGCTATCTGGCCTTCAGAGTTGACTACTGAGAGGGCAAAAAAGGGACCGGTACTGTATTCGGCAGCATTGACGTAAAGCACTTCTTTAGAAGTAGAAAATCGCTTTGCAAGAGTTTTTGCACGCTGTCGTCGCCGTTGCTCGTGGTGCACAGGGTGCATGTTTTTAGGGAGCGGCGGGATGTGTAGATTCATGTGTATTTGGTGAGGAATAGTGTGTTTAGTTTTAGTGGTTGGAGTTGGCCTTATACTGAGAGTTTCGAGTATGCATCTTCCGGTTTGTGTGTTGGAGAGACGGGTATATTGTGAGGTTAAGTGAGCTTCAATGAGTTCATTTAAGGTGTTGAATGTGCCTGTCTTCATGAGCCTGTCGGTGGATGTTCGAACGGGTACTCCGAGAGCGAATTTGTAGATTTTGCGTAAGAGGGTGTTTACTTCGTTCTCTTCTCTTTTCAGAAGGTAGAGATAAGGGAGAGAATAAGTGACCTTATTCAGGACGAAGGCTTGGATTAGGCGGATGAGCTCTGCCTCTCGTAGCCCGCCGTGCTTATTAGATATCCTGCCTATAAGGCGTAGAGTATGGTCCACAGTTGTCTGAAGTGCTTTTATGGTGTGTGTATTGAGTCTATTTCGTTGTATGTGTAGTCCAAGCACCCTAAGCCTGTCTACTTTGGGTACGGGGGTCTTGTTTAATGTTATTTGTATATCTGAGATGTGCTTTTCAGAGCCCCGATGGGCAGGGAGGAGGAGCAGTTCGGATTTAGTAGGTGAACAAACGAGATTCATGATACCCGCACTGACCACCACCTTGTCAGCGGCAGTCTGCAGGGTCTCCTGGATGTGACCGTCAGAGCTTCCTGTCATCCAGAGGGTAATATCGTCAGCATAAAGTGAAAATTTGAGATCTGGGATGGATCTCAGTGTTCGAGCCAGCGGCATCATGGCGAGATTGAAAAGGAGAGGAGATAAGACAGATCCTTGAGGTGTGCCGAAACTCCCTAAGGAGTAAGAGCAAGAATGTTTGGACCCAATGTGGATAGTGGCCGTACGGTCCGAAAGGAAAGTGGATTTGTAATTATGTAATTTTTGGCCAACGCCTATAGCGTTAAGTTCACTCAGTATGGCGGCGTGGCTGACGTTGTTGAAAGCTCCATGGAGGTCGAGACTGAGAATTGCTTGAGTGTCTAGGCTAGAGTTTGGCATAATGATGTCATGCTTCAGGCGAAGCATGACATCTTGGCTGGAGAGGGATTTCCGAAAGCCTATCATTTCGTGAGGGTATAAGTTGTGTTCTTCGATGAATTTGTTAAGGCGGTTGAGAATGACGTGTTCAAGTACCTTGCCGATGCATGAAGTGAGGGAAATCGGGCGTAGGTTGGATGTGTTTATGGGTTTACCTGGTTTAGGTATGAAAATAACTCTGGCATCCTTCCACGCGGCCGGTAGGGTACAGGTGTCAAGGCAGTGGTTAAAAAATTTAGTGATGGCTGTAACTGAGTTGTCATCTAGGTTACGGAGAAGTTTGTTATTGACGAGGTCAGGGCCTGGTGCGGATGAGGTCCGAAGGTTCGCAAGCGCGTGTCTAACCTCAGTCTCCGTTATGGGACTATCTAGATCATCATTTGGTTTTCCGATATATTCAGGTGCCTTGCATCGATACGCTGGGGGTAGGTGTTTGTCACGGAGATCGTTAAAAAGGGTGCTTAGGTCGTCCTTGTGCGAGTGAAGTAGTTTGTTAATGTGATGATTACTTGTGGTGCGCGATATGGTAGGGTCCAATAAATGCCGCAGGAGCTGCCATGTTCTCCTGCTGTCTAGGTGACCATGCATGCTTTCGCATTTTTGCCCCCATTGTTGGCAGGCGAGCTGTGTGGCATATTCCTGAATTTGTAAGTCTAGTCTCGCAATTCTCAGTCTCAGTCGGCGATTGTGTCGCCTCTTCTTCCAGCGTTTGAGGAGAGATTGCTTAGCCTCCCACATGTGAAGAAGTCGGGCGTCAATCGTTGTGAAAGGGGTATCAGGTGATAACTTGGTGGTATGCATTTTTGTGTCGGTGTGTAGTTGTTGTACCCATTCCGAGATGTCCTCTATCTCAGTAGGCGCCGAGTATTGACGGGCCTCGCGGAACTTGTTCCAGTTAATAAGGCTCAGGGGCTTGGGAGATAGCGGTTTGTGTCGAAAATGTACGGTAGTTTGAATAATGTAGTGATCACTGCCGAAGTTAATGTTGAGGTTAGTCCATGTGATACACTGAAGTCGATGTGTGAGTGTAAGGTCAGGAGATGTATCTTTAGCTACACTATTACCTAATCTAGTGGGCATATCTATATCGTTGTGAAGGGTAAGGTGGTGGTCCTGTATGTGCACCCATAAGGCCCTGCCCTTGGGTGTAGAAATAGAGTGGCCCCATACTTGATTTGGTGCATTGAAGTCACCAACTACTAGGAGAGGGTGATGTTGTGTTGCCGCAATGGCTCGAGCAAAGAGAGTGTTGAAGCGATGGTGTTTTGCCTGGGGCCGGCTATAGATGTTTAATACGTATAAAGGTGATGCTTGAGTTTTAAAAGGAAGGACCTCCAAAAAGTCGTGTTCTATGTCGATGCCGTCGAAACTATAATGAGTTACCGTCAAGTGTTTTTGCGTTAATATTGCAGTGTCAGGTGAATTTACAGATTTATTTTGGTGTACACTGTACCCCGGAAAACTTATGTTTCCGTGGGTCTCTTGTAGTGCAATGACTGCAGGGGGATTGGGGCAGGAGGCCAAGTACTGTTGAACGTTTGCTTTCTTTTTTCGGAACCCCCTGCAGTTCCATTGCCAGACCACAAAGTTAGAGCGATGAGGGTTTGCAGCCATGGTCGGGAGGGGGTGTTGGGGAGGGGGTGGGTATGGCTATGTTTGGATTGTTCGCCGTGACGGCGGCAATCCATGCAGTCGTCTGCTGCATGTGCGCTTGTACGAAATCTAGAAATTTGTCAAGTTTTTCATTTATGGCAGTTTGGCCGTTCTCCAGAGCCGTGAATCGGCTCTCTATGTGCGAAATCTTGCTCTCAATGACAGCGAATCTATTCTGGGTTTTATTTTCAAGAGCGTTTATCCTGTCATTAAGAGTTAAAACTGAGTCGCCGAGAGATTCTTCCTGGCGCGGTGTGGCAGGGGCTTTGCGCTTATTTGAGGGCGGCAGGGAGATGTCTCGAGACATTGAGGGTGTAGTGTCCATGGGAGGAGGAGGAGGAGGTGCCGAGGTTTCAACGGTAGGAGGTGAGTCAGCCGGAATGGAAGGTCGGGGTGCGGAATACTTTGAAGGTGTGCTAAGGCACATGCGGGATTGAAGCTCAAGTTTTAGCTTTTGAATTTCCGCCTTTAGACTGGCGTTTTCAGCTAGAAGTTTCTCTAGGCTACTGTTTTGAGATGAGGAGCAGTTAGAGGAAGCTGTCTGTGCCCAGCTTACCGTGAGTGGGTCTTGCAGAGGGCCGGTGGGATGGGGGTTCGTTGATTGGGTTGGGAAGGCAAGTTCTTTGGGAGTCGAGTTTGGTCCCCTTTTCTTGCTCCTGCTGCGACTACGCTGCTGGCCACGGTCTTGCGATCGATGAAGGCTAGGTGTCCGGGATGAAGAAGCATGCGTGGGCTTGGAAGGTATCTGGGATTTAGGAGTCTTGGTCTTGTATCGCTGTTTGCACAGCGGTGAACCAGTGAGGTGAGCTCCACCACACACGACACAGATTGGTTCGCATTCATGGTCCATTGGAGAGTCCTTGAGTCCACATTTGTGGCAAATGGAATCGAGAGTAGAGGGGCAGACATCCTGTCGATGTCCGATTTTGCGGCAACGGGTGCAGGCTTCCACCTTTAGTCGGAAAGGAAGGCAACGAAGCGTGCAACCTTCATAGTTGATGTAAAAAGGGACGCGAGAGCCCCGGAGTACGACCAAGATGGTTTCGGTGGTGCCTAGTCGTCGCGCGGCCCAAATGGTCATTGTTGGATTGCATCTTTGGAGGGTGGGAAGGATTTCCTCTTCAGTGTAATCCAGAGGAAGTTGAAACCTTACACGGCAGGAGTTTATAGGGTCGGCAACATGGGTGGCGACTTCGTAGAGGACACCGTCGAACTTTAAGTTCCGGATGTTGTGGTATAAATCAGCTCGGTCCATGCTTGATGTACTCACGAGCACTGTGTGATTGGTAGGGTTGACCCTGATCTGATCGGGGCTGTTGATGGGCAGTCCAACCGCTTTGAGAACGACTTGTCGTAAGACGCAGGGGTGCAGCTTGGTACAGTCGAGGCCACCGCGTATTCGTAGAATCACCTTGTAGTCTGTATCGGGCAGTGGTGGGGGTCGAGGCTCCCATGTAGGTGGTTTCTTCGGAGCCGCCGCGCTGGTGTCAGCCGATGAGATGTGGTCGGTAGAATGAAGGTCAGCATGCACAGCGCGCCATGAGCGCACGCCGCCGTCTTCAGAAGCGACGCCCGCTGCGACGCCAGCCGCGTCGCCCTGGGCGCCTCCGCTCATGCTAGGCCGGCGGTTGGGCCTAGCGCGGAGACGGTCGAGCTGAACGAGCAAGGGTCAGCACTCTTTACAGGTGAAGATTCAGTGCCTATCAGGAAAAGAGGTCCAAGAATGTGAGAAGTACTGCGTGAGACGCTATAGCGTCTCCCGCCGGCGCAAGAGCTCCGAGCAACACGTCTGCTCTCTGTGAACGCTCGAAAGGAACTCATCTAACGAGTAAATTTCCATTCCCCGGCAGGTACCCGTAATGTTCAATGTTGTCATCAACTCGAATTAACGAAGCTATCATGACACTAACCCCGATTAAACGAAGGTTTTCCGAAGATGAATGAGCGAAAAATGCTGTCATTTCGTTCCAGTATTAACACAGAGGGGTTTTCGTCGGGAGTGCGCCGCAACGCTAACGCGTTTAAAACATCTAGCCCCATAGTCACGAACGTAGTTTTATTTTGACGGGCTGCACGTCGCGCCAATGCAAGGAGAAACTTCCTTAGCAGTTGGTAGCACGTTTGCGTACCAAATGGCTCTAGAGGCGGTGGCGGTTCGTTGTCCCTGTAGATGCGCCCACAGTGGCCCACAGGAACACGGTGGTTGCTTTCGTTATTTAACGGTTTGTGCAACAGATGGCACTGATCGTCTCCTCGCAACTTTCTTGCACTGCCTGACATCATGAGTACATTCGTTCTCGCCGTCTTTGCACATCAGCAGCTTGCCGCAGCTTCACGTAATCATCTACCTCGCCTGTATTACCAAGACATGGGAGGCGCCATGTCCGGGCTACCCTCGCGGACTTTCCAGGCGCGCAGGCGTGTGTTAGTGGCAAATAAAATGCTGCGGCAGCTTTGAGGTGCCGACGTACAACTGTAGTTTTTAAAGGCTCGAAAACATTATTTTGCTCGATTTTTACGAACTTTCCGATTTAACAAAATAAATCGAACGCAGTCAACACTTCGTTAAATAGAGCTTCAACTGTACAAGAAGGAAGTGAATACGAGCGTACTGATGTTTTCACGCAGGGACTTCCTTATCTTGGCTATCTGACGGCAGAGCAAGCTCTGGCCGACTACGCCGATTTGCTCATCCACATCAAGGGCAACGCTCCCAGGAGCAGCAAACTGTCCTGTAGTGGCGTTCGGCGGTCGTACGGGGGAATGCCGCCGCTTGGATGCGAATGAAATACCCGCACCTTGTCACGGCGTGAGTACGACTCGCTCTGTGTCAATGTCACCCTTCTGCTTCTTATCACCATTACTGTTAAGAGGGTGTTGGCACGAGTGTGGAGTTAATGCTTCTATAACGCACGATAAAAAAAATCTCTGCTTTTACGTAAAAGAAAAACACGATATATTTGCGAGGCACGCCGTAGTGGGGAACTCCGAACTAGCTTTGACCTCTTCAGGTTCTTTAAAGTGCACCTAAACCTGAGTACATGGGTGTCTTTTTCTCCATATCATCCCCACTGAAATGCGGCCGCCGTTGCCGGGAACGGAACCCAGGTCCTCGAACGTGGCAATCCGACACATTAGCTGCTAAGTTACCGCGGTGGTATGATAAAAATGATAAAAAAACAGAACAAAGCAAGTGAAGCTGAAGCAAGCAAGCTGCGTGAGGCGTTCATCTCCTTACGTGCATTTATTAATAAAAATAATCGTGAACAACAACAATAAGAACGAAAGCATTTGGCAGGAACTCGGTTTCACTGAACCTGATTGTTATTCATATCACAATAGGCTGATGTTCATTGTTGAGTCGATCTGTAGTGCCAAGACCTCCGAGTCCCGGTCCCTATATATACATTTGGCATTATCCGTTGCAGTGCGCTTTCGAGCAGCGCGCCCCTCCTCATGTTTCCGGGACTCTCACCGTGCTCTGCTTTCAATCGAGCCATCACGTACGCCTTCGAACAAGAAGGACCGCTCTGCACCGAGGCAGTCCGAAAGTCTTGGCCGTTATTGAATCGAAGTTCAATTCAGGTTAGTTCGCCATCTACAGTGCACCTGTGCCCTCCCCCCCCCCCCCCCCCCCCAAAAAAAAAGCACCCAAAAGTGCGTTCGCGATGCCAAACTGCCTTAATACTGTTAAAGGGACACTAAAGTAAAACAGTGAGTCGTTTTATATTGATAAGTTGTACTGTGATAACTCTGATGTCGTTAATTTGACCATCGTAGGTTTATCGCAGAAGAGAAAATCAAGGCGAGTTTCATTTGTAAGTTTTGCGCTAAAATCGCCGCACGGGACGTCACGGATTTCAGAGTGCATTTCCGTATTTTGACGACATTGGCTCCACGAAATTTTCTGAAACATAGGATGTTAAGTCTATGGCCCCGTCAGAGGACGATTTACTTCATTTTTACTGATTAGGTACGAACCTAGAGACGCCGACAATATCTGTGACGTTACGACGTTTGGTACGGGAATTTCAAGGTGGCGAGGGCACCCGCGTTTCCTATTGGTGCGTTTTCTCGCTCACCACGCGGTAATATTGGGATTGTGAAAGAGTAATATACTAATATGGGAAAAATCGTCTTTCTCTTGAGTGTCCCTTGAATGACCTATAACGATATTTGTACCATTATCTAGATTTCGTGAGCTGAACCATATATTTGGAAACGTATACCTTGCTCGTAGACGTATATAAGGTGCATATTGGTACGAACACAAGAGGACAGAAACAGATAGCACAAACGCCGACGATTCGCCCAAAGATTCGCAATGTGGCGAAAAAGAAGGGTCTTCTCATGTGTGCCACAGTGACAGGCAGCGCTATCATTTCTGAGCATGCGCAGATATGTTTTGTAGCTACCTTCCATTCCGTTCCGTTGATAGTTGACGTTTTTCCTGTCTGTTTAATTTGTCTTACGTCTGTGTCTTCACGCCTATACTCCTTCCTCCATGATTCTCTACCAACTTGTTA
>NW_023615723.1:0-53278 GCF_013339695.2 Rhipicephalus sanguineus
GGCTGCGCGATCGCGAACTGACGGCGAGAGCCGAGGGACCACTAGGAGAGGAGCACCGTCGCCCTTTCCGGACAACCCCTTCTTTCCCGCCACTCCTCGCGCCAATTCCTCGCATCCCGGCTCGCGGGAAAGGGAACTCGCCCCGCGAGGGAAACAACCCTCGCGGTGGGGAGTGACACGGGAGGTGAAGAAAACCATAGAGTTTCCTACAATACTTACTAGAGGGAACTCTGGCGCTAGTGTCTATGGGAGCTGCAACGCATGACGCTTCAGCCAGCATGGGAATGATGGGTAGTACACAAATTTGTCTAAACTTCGTTCTTTCGGCTCCGTTTGGCTCCGCGTCGGCTGCATCCGCTTTGTCGCAAAACTAAATTCAGCAAAAGTCAGCAGTTCCACTTCACCACTTTAACTTTTTTAGGCTAACCAAATCAAACCTGGTCACGAAGTTCACAACGGTCTATTCTTTTATCCGAAACGAACGCCAAAACACAGCGATAAACAAAGCCACAAGCACGTTTGAAGCCTCAAGCACGAAGACTAGGCAAATTTGTGTACTACCCATCATTCCCATGGTAGCTGAACGATCGCAGCGCCAGAGTCCCCTCTAGTTAATTTTAGGAAACTCTATGAAGAAAACAACCGCGCAGACAGAGAGGCGGTCTCTCGTGCCCTGCTGACCTGTGAAGGAACATCTCACCGCCCCGAGAGCCGCCAGCCGATCATCGACCGAAGGTGTAAGCCATACCCTTTGTTTTATACGAGAGCGGACTATCCCTCTACGCGACATTTACGCGTTATTGCTAACGTAGCAATAAAGTGTTGTTTGTTGTTCTAGCCTGTTGCCTTATCGCCCGAACCCGTCGTAGCTGCGATGACGCGCGCTACGGGAAGGGGACGTTGACACGGTACGACTATTTGCGGCTGGGACCGGAGCTAGGCTTCTGCACCAGCCGTACATAGAGCGGACCCCCTCATCTGGCGCCCAACGTTAATGAATTTGGCAACGCGGCTAGTTTTGTGGACGCGAGCGACTACCGACGCTCCGTCAACGTAGGACAACGGGCATGTCTGAATTCCAGGATTTGTTCATGTTGTCTGATGTCGCGTCGCAGAATGTCGATCCTATGGCTAACGCGGGGGCATTGTTTGGACTTTCCGACAGCGTAAATTTTGGTTGTTTCAGGCGGGACAACCAAGGTGTTGCAGCGACCGCGTTAAGCGCTGGACACATGGTGCGAATTTGGATGCGATTCGTCGTACGGCTGTTCGGGCCAACAGCCGCATCCGACAGACGCCCAACAGGTTCCATCAGCGTGCGGAGACGATTCGCACGCCGCACGGGCATTTAACTTGCTGAATGTAGCCGCGCGGCTGCCGCGTCAGTCTGACGGCCGCAGCCAATGGTAGCGCGGGAGACGCCTGACGTCACTCCTCTGGTGGCGCGTTTGTTGCTTGTTTGTTTGTTTGCGCGTTTGTTGCACTACGTTCGGACGGCTCCGATCATGAAAAACGTTGGATAAACTTTCTTTCTGACATCAAATAACCCATGACGTTTGAAGTGTGTCATTTGTGCAAGGCGGCGCCCGTTTCCGAACCACAAGCGAGATATCGAGCCGTGATGGAAGGCCACTTAGCAGGTAACAGCCGTACCGGCCGTCTCGGCGAACCGGCCCGCTTCGCTTGCACCGTTGCTGGTCAAATCGAGGCCTACGAGAAAACCAATTGCGCATGTAAACGCGTGTCATCAGCGTAAAAGTTTTAATCGTGTTGATAAAATAAGTGCTCGACGATCAGCTCGCGTTTGATCGCGAACGGCGCTAGCGACAGCGTCCGCCTTGCTAGGCCTACGCTCGGTGTCGTGACAGGCCTACTCGGAGTCGCGAGTGAATGCGGGCTGTTGAGATGTTTGTCGCTTGCGAAGGCGTAGCTTTATTGGCAATGTGCTTACAGAACGAAGCGTGGCTGCGTAAGGTTGTTTGTTTTGCAGTCAACGAAGAGGATGCGATGTCTTCCGAGCGTGCAAGCCAGGGTGCCGTGTGTGGGCGGAGCCTGCGCGCTGATTGCTCGTTCGCCCCCATGTGTCCTGAATTGCCGTATACCGCATGCGGCGTCGCACATCGGATCGGATGCCGAATCGCACCATGTGTCTAGCGCTTTAGGAGAGATTAGGCCTACGACGGAGAGCGCCACGCCGGGCGCCCCGTCACCTCGCGACGCGAACAGCGAGATGCCGCCACATGTTGCTTCGGCACAAGCCGCAGATGTGGTCGCGTCTTCGGGCAATAGTGTGCCCTCGAGCGAGGTACTCTTGCAGAATGCACTGTCAGTTATGCAGAGCTTAGCCAGCGCGTTGCAAAACACAGCGCAGCCTCCTTCGCAAAGTGCGGGACCACGTGTCAAGGTAGACATGCCTACCTACAGTGGCTACCACGACTGCAGGAGTGCGAATGAGTACCTCGACCGACTGCTCTACTATCAGCAAGCAATGGGGCTTCCCGGCGCCGAACTTCTCGCGCGTGTGGTCCCGGTGTCGCTGACAGAGCAAGCGGCCCGATGGTTCCGACTGACCGGACATCGCGCCCGCACGCTAGAAGAGTTCCGCGAGAGCTTCCGCGACGAATTCCTTCCGGCGAATTATGAGTGGCGTCTGAGGAGGGAGTTGGAGCTACGCACCCAGCATCCGGACGAATCCTTGCTGGAGTACGTACGGGCGATGGACGAACTTTATCGCCTCGCTAACCCTCTTGCCACCAACGCGGAGAAAGTCGAGCGCGTTACACGGCAAGCGCACCCGACTTTTGCGGCTCACTTCAGGGGATGCAAGTGCGCAGACCTAGAAGAGATCGCCGCCGAAGCGAAGCGCATACAAGGGGACATCCTCGCGGCGCGAGCGTACTGCCCGCCTCCACCCGCAGCGCAGTCACTCGAGCGCTCGAGCCTCGCTGCGCGTGGAACGGTGGCGCGGTCGGTTCAGAGGCGTTTAGGGGTAACGCGTCAGCATCGTTCGCTGATGAGCACGTACCGCGCGGTTGGGAACTGTCAGACCGCGCTTTGGACCCCTACGCTTACGCGCTTCGTACGGCCCGCGCTGCTCCTGCACGTGACATTCCGCGACAGGAGCACGTGGTCGAGACGAGCCCAGACGAGCGGCGCAACGCGGAGCGAGGCCCGCCGGATCGTGGCGACGAGCGCCCGGGCCGGCGTGGTTTCCGCGGTCCTTGCTACCAGTGCGGCGCACCGGGGCACATCGCCCGCGAATGCGGCCGCACGCCGGGTCAGGAGCGAACACGCGGTTCGGGAAACGGACGACGCCGCCGGTGAACCACGTCGGGCATCGCGCGGCGATCAGTAGTCCTACCGATGTGCTCGGATCACTAGCACCTACAGTCTGTCGCGCAGGTGATGCCGTAGACTCGCCCGCACCGTTAATCGAGTTAACGATAGCTCGAAAGAAGTTTGTAGCACTTTTGGATACTGGGGCAAGCGCTTCATTATTTGGGGACGAGGCAGGCACGTAGCCAGGATTTTTTTTCGGGGGGTCCCAAAGCCTAAATGTTCGAAAGAAAGTCTTTCCACGGCAAAAAGAAAAAAAAGTTGCCCAGGCATATAGAAGGCTGGACGAATTTCGGGGGGGGGGGTGGTCGGGCCCCCCGCCCCCCCCCCTGCCTACGTGCCTGGGACGAGGTGTTGCATCATCTCTGCGAGAACAATATCCGCTTGAGACAAAGCAACACCACGTTTCGCCTTGCTTCGGGCACAGCGCAATCGAGCGGTGCGGCTAGACTTGTGATCCGCTGGGAAAGACGCGTGAGGAGTCAACGCTTTGTCCATCTTCCCGGGTTGTCGATGCCTCTAATCCTGGGTCGAGACTTTCTCGCCAAGTCAGGTATTGTCATTGACATTGCAAGAGGGGGTTACCGAGGGCGCGACGGAGACGCGCTAAGGGTACGAACACACTGGCGGCGCGGCACTCTCCCGCCCGCCGCTCACCGCTCGCTCGATGCCGCTTTTCTCTCTTTCTCCCGCGGAGCGTCAAAATCTTTCTCCCGCCGACTCGATCGCTCGGGGACCTATTTTCGCCGCTACCGCCGGCTGCCGCGCAAGCAAACCACCAATCAGCGCCTGCTTTACCTCCTCTTCCTTCTCACGCGGGCTGTCGTCATAGCAACCGGACATTGTTCTCCTCACCCGCGCAACTCCTCTCCGTCTTTCTGGGAGAAATCGCGAGCCGGCAGCAAGCCGGCGGGTGCGCGCTCCTCGACATGCCCGTTCTTGTCTCGTGATTCTCGCGCCGGCAATGTGGACAGCGTGTTGCTGCTTGCCGCGCGGAGGCGCCGACGGGCGGGACGTCGCCGCGGCATGCTTCCCGCCAGTGCGCACGTACCTTAAAGCTTTTCTCGAAAGCACCTGCATTGACAACGGCATGCCAATCACAGGGAGCAGCGCGAGTGAGAGAGGAGGAAAGCGCGCAGAGTAAGCGAGTAACCCCGCCAGAACAATGTGCCGCGGTACAGGGAAGGTCAGTGCACCCGCTTTTGGCAGAAGCACACAGCATGCGAGTACGACGCGATTTTCACTGACCGCCCGGGCCGCACTACGCTGGTCAAGCACACAATCGACACGGGTGACGCACGACCTTGGAAATGCAATCCCCGACCGATTAGCTTGGCTAAGCGGAAAGCACTTGACGCCGCCTTGGACGAACTCATCGACACAGGCGTGGTGGAAAGGTCAAACAGCCCATGGGGTTTCCCGGTGGTTCTAGTTCCAAAGAAGGATGATACATATCGCCTTTGTGTAGACTACCGCAGGCTGAATGAGGTTACGAAGAAGGACGCATACCCTCTTCCATCCATTTCATCGTTGGTATCCAACCTAGGCGGGGCGAAGTACTTTACGACGCTCGATGCTAGTCGTGGATATTTTCAGGTCGAAATGGACGAGCGGGACAGAGAGAAGTCAGCTTTCACATGCCACAGGGGACTTTTTCAATTCAGGAGAATGTCTTTTGGCTTGGTGGGGGCTCCCGCTACTTATCAGAGGCTAATGGACCAAGTTCTGGGAGATGCAAAGTGGCAGCACGCCCTCGCATATCCAGACGACATAGTGGTTTACTCGAAAACGTTCGATGAGCACTTGCGCCACTTAAGAGACGTTCTAGAAAGGCTGAGGTCTGCGGGCATCACTCTGAACCCGAACAAAGCTCAGATAGCGGCGACCCGAATAACATTATTGGGATTCACGCTTGACGAGGGTCGCATTTTGCCGAATAAGGGTAAGCTTGAAGCGATAGTCAGCTATCCGTCGCCGAAAGACATCGGCGAGCTGAGGCGCTTTCTGGGGATGGCGAACTTCTATCGCCAATTCATTCCAGACTGCGCAGCAGTGCAGGCGCCTTTGACAAAACTCTTGAGGAAAGGCGAGCGTTGGGCTTGGGGTCAAGAGCAGGACGCCGCACTGCGTCGCCTCACTAAGTTGCTGGCTAACACGGCTGAACTGCAGCTACCCGATTTGAACAGGGAGTTTGTGATTCAAACAGACGCAAGCGACCTGGGTTTAGGAGCAATTTTGCTTCAGGAGCATGGAGGTGCCCTCCGACCGATTGCGTTCGCGAGCCGTTCGTTAACGCCGGCGGAGAGGAACTACTCGGTAACAGAGAAAGAGTGTCTCGCGATAGTTTTCGCTCTGCGTAAGTTTGACTATTACATCGACGGAGTGGCGTTTGTTATTGAGACGGACCACATGGCGCTCACGTGGCTGAGGCGCTTGAACGAACCAAGCGGCCGCCTGGCTCGTTGGGCATTGCTTCTGCAGCGTTACGACTTCACCGTACGCTACCGCAAGGGCAAGAACAATGCCGCGGCCGACGCGCTATCGCGTGCTCCAGTCCGTCACGAGACTGACCCGGAACGGACTGTGAGCGAGACACTCGAGGTAGCGCTAACGGAAACAGTAGAACAAACGTCAGTTCAAGGCACAAGCGTGAACCGCGTAGAGGCTGTCGTTAGCGCGGGCATTGTTTTCAGCAGAAGGGAGCTGTTAGAAGCTCAGCAGAAAAATCCGTTTTGTCGAAAGGTGTTCGACGGGCTCCGGGAGCCGGGTGGCGAGGCCACCGCGCACACGGGGGCAGCTGGTATTGCTGTCGGTGCGGAGCGCTCGGCAACAGCTGGTAATGCTGTGAGCGCGCTGGATTCTTATCTGCTGGATTCTGATGGCGTCCTGCTGAGGTACATCCCATCCGACGATGACACAAGAGAGTCATTCAAGGTCGTGATACCGCGCAAGTTGAGAGCAGCACTGCTTCGCTTCTTTCATGACTCGTGCATTGCTGGGCATGCGAGCGGCCCTAAGACTTATGCCAAGTTGTGTCGCCTCGCTACCTGGCCAGGCATGAAGCGGGATGTGATTCGTTACGCCCGTTCATGCCACGTGTGCCAAAGCGTCAAGCCCCGAGGCGGACGACCGCCCGGCCTCATGCAGCCGATCAACAGTCAGACTCCCTGGCAAATCGCGGCATGTGACGTAATGGGACCGTACCCCACAACTCCTAGCAGAAACAAATTCTTGCTCGTGGTCACGGATCACTTCACTAAGTGGGTAGAACTTTTCCCCCTTAGAAAGCTGACGGCTCGAGTGATCTTGGATAAGTTGATGGAGGTTTTCACTAGGTTTGGTTTCCCTGAGCAGTTGATAACAGACAACGCGTCTTATTTTACTGCGAAGGTGTTTGTTGACACGTGCGTCGCGCTTGGCATTAAGCACAAGAAAAGAATCACCTACCATGCTCAGTCGAACCCCACGGAACGAGTCAATCGCAACATCAAGCATGACATGCTTGTCGCGTTCTCTGAAAGGCACAAGGACTGGGATACCTACCTTCCAGAGATCGGGTTTGCGTTGCGATCGACTGTGAACCGCTCGACTGGGTATGTGCCTTCTTTTCTAAACCTGGGGAGAGAACTGCCGAATCCGATGGAGACTGTACTCGCGGATCGCAGTGGAGTGCCAGTGGCGTCATCAGCACGAGCTGAATACGCAGCGCAGTTGCGCGAGAAGCTAGCGGAAGTTTTACGTAAAGCACGCAGTAATCTCGGCACTGCTAGGGCACAACAGAAGGCGCAGTACGACCGCTCGCATCGGAACGTACACTACGAAGTGGGCGATCTGGTGCTGCGACGCCATCATGTTCTTAGCAACGCTAGCAAACAGTTTGCAGCCTCGCTGGCACCGAAATTGTCCGGGCCGTACCGAGTGCGAGAGAAGGTTTCCTCGCTTGTTTATCGGCTCGCGAACATGAAAGGCAAACCGAGCGGCGGACCAGTGCACGTATGCGACTTGAAACGCTACGTGTCACGGGAGGAGCATGGGGACGACTATCAGTCCCCCTCCAAGCCGCAGGCGGCGGCTGAGAACGCTCGAAACCGAGTGAAAAGCCCTGAGCCGCGGTACTTCTTGCGAAACAGGCGGAGACAACTCTGCATGTTGGATAAGCAAAAGGGAAATAGGTGCCGCCGGGACGGCTCGGAGAGGAGACCGCCTCCTCACGGCGAGCCCACACCCACGTTCCATCGTCGTTGTTGCAGCCCCACCACCACCGGCAAACATCGCCATGGACGCCTGACTGGAGGTCGACTGGTACATCCCACCGCCACTTCCACGCTACCCCATCACCCCACCGCCCGGCCTCCACACAAGAGGCCCGAAGACCAATGCCAACCCAACTGGGAGAGCCAGCTGTCTCGGGGCCGCAGCCACCGGGACGTGCCAGGATTGTATGGACACCCCGATGGCCCATGCTCCCTCAAGGCCATGGCGCAGTACGCCGAAAACCCCGAGCCCCGCCAGACCGGAGGAGCCCGAACCATGCTGGAGAAGTCGCCTGGAACGAAAAACTTCACTGACTCGCTCCTCTCAATCGCCACCAACGACCAGAGAGGCGGGGCGCAAGGAGGCGCGGTCCGGACCACGGGGCGGGAGGAGCAGGCCAGGCCTACCGCAGCAGTGACAGCGGAGGCGACGACTGGGGAAGCCATGACGCAAGTGGACACGGCAGCGAAGACCGCAACGAGGCCGGTGGTGGCTACTTCAGAGGCAGCGGCGACGCCAGTGGGGGCACCGGCGACACCCACGGCAGAGGGCCGACCGCAGGAGGGCACGGACCTGGACCGATCCGTCATAGCCTTCCTCGATGAGGAATAACAAAATATTACCTCATGGTGCAGTCTCTGTCGTCCGAGGGCTTTCTTAAGGGGAGGAGGATGTGGGAGAGCACACGCGCCCATTTCCTTTCCTTAAGGCTGGCGCGATCGCGAACTGACGGCGAGAGCCGAGGGACCACTAGAAGAGGAGCACCGTCGCCCTTTCCGGACAACCCCTTCTTTCCCGCCACTCCTCGCGCCAATTCCTCGCATCCCGGCTCGCGGGAAAGGGAACTCGCCCCGCGAGGGAAACAACCCTCGCGGTGGGGAGGGACACGGGAGGTGAAGAAAACAACCGCGCAGACAGAGAGGCGGTCTCTCGTGCCCTGCTGACCTGCGAAGGAACATCTCACCGCCCCGAGACCCGCGAGCTGATCATCGACCGAAGGTGTAAGCGTTACCCTTTGTTTTCTACTAGAGCGGACTATCCCTCTACGCGACATTTACGCGTTATTGCTAACGTAGCAATAAAGTGTTGTTTGTTGTTCTAGCCTGTTGCCTTATTCGCCCGAACCCGTCGTATCTGCGATGACGCGCGCTACGGGAAGGGGACGTTGACACGGTACGACTATTTGCGGCTGGGACCGAAGCTAGGCTTCTGCACCAGCCGTACGTAGAGCGGACCCCCTCACACGTGTCAGTTATGTTCGTAATACAGAAATGTCTCCTCATACCAGTTTTCGAATGTATCCCTTCATTTAAACGGCCGCGAGCGCCCCGAGACCATGTCATGTAAATCATGCTGCACGTGACATGTGCGTCATGATTTGCATGTTAGGACCTGTCATTATGTTCATCATGAACTCTTGTCACGCCGTACCAATTTTGGTATATATGAAATTAACGGAACAGCCGCAAGAGCCCAAAGGCCGTGGAATGTAAATCATGCTGTTCATGACATGCGTGTCATGATTTTCATGATACGACCTGTCATTTATGTTCGTGATAAGGCCATGTTATGACACACCAATTTTGGTATACATCCGATTAGCGAAACGGCCAGGGAGCCCAAAGGCCGTGGAATGTAAATCATGCTGTTCATGACATGCGTGTCATGATTTTCATGATATGACCTGTCATTTATGTTCGTGATGAGGCCATGTTATGACACACCAATTTTGGTATACATCCGATTAACGGAACGGCCAGGGAGCCCAAAGGCCGTGGAATGTAAATCATGCTGTTCATGACATGCGTGTCATGATTTTCATGATATGACCTGTCATTTATGTTCGTAATAAGGCCATGTCATAACACACCAATTTTGGTATACATCCTATTAACGAAACGGCCAGGAGAGCACAAAATCGTAGGCGGCTAGATAGATAGATAGATAGATAGATAGATAGATAGATAGATAGATAGATAGATAGATAGATAGAGATAGATAGATAGATAGATAGATAGATAGATAGATAGATAGATAGATAGATAGATAGATAGATACACTCAAAGTCGCAGAAGTTCGCTAAGAAATGCTTCGCATTTAAAATGTTTCACATCACCAAGGCGTGTAAATGGCCAGAAATCACGCCCCTCCATCAAATGCTGCGGCCTGTTCGCGAGAGCCAAGGCGAAAAAGTGTGCAGTGCACATCGCGCGTGGCTGGTGCATGAGGGGAATTGAGGAGGAAAGCACGTGCGAGGAGAAGAGTGTACCTGTTTTCTAAGGTCAAGGGGCTTTAGGTGGGGCCCAGACAAGAGCTGTAGCTGCGTTGAGAGGCCAAGCATCGCCATTCAGTTTTCCTCATTTCTCATAATTTGTGGTTCTGATGGCCTTGAGCATTGTGTATGAGGACACAGGGACGGTGCACGCGAGCGACAATACCTGAATTGTACTGTGTGCCGGCTTGTTGCTCCGGCCAGACGCATAAGCAAAAGTGTCTCGTTTTGTTTACCGAGCGACACCAGTGAGTCACAGAAGTGAAAAAAAAAAAAAAAAACCGACAGTAAGTTTGTGTCTTTACCTCAATATGTCTGAGTGTGCAAAAAGCATCTTGATGACTTATACATTGCACGAACGAAGCAACATAGCAAAAGCAGATTCTGTGTCTGCAATGCGAGAAGGGCTAACGCCATTTCTAGGCTGTTTCTAGGCTGCTTCTAGGTCTATTCTAGGCTCTGGCCTCTTTTTCATCTTTTGCTTCACTACCACGTATGCGGCGATTTGTCCGGCATGGAATGTGATAACAAATATGGGCAAGTCTGTCACGTAACTAACTATCACGTAACATCACATGACAACTAGTCACATGACTAAATATCACGTAACATCTAGCCATGTAACAACTAGTTACATGACGAAAAATCATGTAACATCACGTAACAACTAATCAAGGCACTGTAATCATGTAACATCTAGTCACATGACTAAAAATCACGTGCCATCACGTAATAGTTTCGTAACTAAAGTCAGGTGACACCACATGACTAGTCCCATGACTAAAAATCACAATGTCACGTAACACCTAGTCACGTGAATAAAATTACGTAACGTCACGTAAGAACGTGACGTTACGTTACATGACTAAAATCAATGTAACATTTAGTCACGTGACAAAATCACATAATATCACGTAACTAGTCACGTGACTAAAATCACGTAACATAATACAATAGTAATAATATCTGTGATTTCCCATCCCAAAACTACGATATGATTATGAGAGATGCCGTAGTGGAGGGCCCCGGAAATTTTGACCCTCTGGTGGTGGCGGTTCCACTGTCGCTATCTTGCGATCCCAAAACTACGATATGATTATGAGAGATGCCGTAGTGGAGGGCCCCGGAAATTTTGACCCTCTGGTGGTGGCGGTTCCACTGTCACTATCTTGCGAGTAGTTCAATTTGAGCCACCAGACAACGCTGTACTTGTGCAGTGCACGATTCTGCATTCGTCAAGTAGTATCTTCAAAGCATCGGAAAGGAATCATTTCAAAATGTTAACAGCGCAAGAATAAAAGGAAGGAACATTTTGAAATGAATCCACACCAACTTGCCCAAGCGTCAACCCTTGCAATCGGAAAGGAAGGCACAGCCTCTATCACTCGGGAGCTTGCGAGGGGCATCATGACGTAGAACGAAATGTCGCAACAGGGACGTTGCAACATCACGGGCTGTGGCAGTCGGCAGTGTGGCTGTTTCAGCATATCGTGTCAGGTGGTCTATCGCAACGATAATCCAGTGGTTATCTGCTAGAGTTGATGGCAGCAGCCCGTATATGTCAATGCCAACATGATCAAAAAAGGTCGACTGGAACAGAGAACAGGTTGTGACGGGCAGACTTCCGTTGTTGGCACTGAGCACACGAGCGAATGAACTTCCGCATGTAGTTATACATGCAGCGCCAATAAAATCGGAGTCGAAGCCTAGCGTATGTCTTGAAGAGGCCTGCACACACGCACTGTGGGTCTGTGTGGAAAGCGTTGCATATAACAGCACGAAGATGGCGGGGTCTCATAAGCAGCCACTTGCGACGGTTGGAAAGGTAATTGCATCGATAAAGAAATCATCCTTAATGCAAAAGTTACTAGCCTGGCGGCGGGGAGCACGAGACGGGAAAGAGGTGATGGCATCAGGCAGGATGCTGATGAGGGCACTGATTCAGGGATCTTCCATTGCTCCACCGTCACATTGCGTAGGCTGGGTAATGCAAGTGCAGGCTCAAGGACAGATAGGCAAGCACCGTCATCCGATACCGGTGAGCGAGAAAAGGCGTCAGCGTCCGTGTGCTCGCAACTGAATCTGTAAATAACTCGGATGAAGTTTGAGGGCCCAGCGAGCAAGTCGTCCAGGGAAGTCCTTAAAGGGACACTGAAGCACTTTTTAAAAAAAATGACTTTGGAATGTGTAATCATAGTTTGATCCTTGCTGAATACGAAAACCAATGTAAGAGTTCACAGAAGTGAACGCAAATGGCATTTCTTGGCAAAAAAGAGCGGCTGCAGTCGCAGGGCTTTTTGAACTGCTGAGCGAAGGCGGTGACATCAACTTCGGTATGCCGTGTCATCGGCGCCATCAGCTCTGTAAAAGCATGGCCTTCGCGATCAGTTCCACCAACGCGCGCAGCCAGAAGTAGTCACGGAGGCCACAGCTCTGCCAAAACCACGGTGGTAGGATAAAACAGGTGGCATTGTAGTGGCTGTCTGCCAGCTTCGACCACAAAAGTGAGAGCGCCAGGCTTTATGAAGCTTAAAATTTTTTAATCGGCGCGGGTAGTCCCGATATAACTGTCACAGGGTGCCGATTGCAAGAGACACGCGTGTATCTTTTTTCTTCGAAAGCGTGCAAAATTCTACCGGCGAGTGTATAGAGTAAAAAAAAAGCATTTGGTTTTCACGCTATCGTATGTATGTCGGAGGACAGTAGCTAGCGGTCTTTCCGTGGAATTGCATTTCTCCACAACTGCAGTCGCTTTTCGTCTTTCGGCGCGGAGAGAAGACACAGCTTTTCTTTGCACATTTTGTAGCCAGATTTGCAATTTCGAGCGAAGCATTTTCGTCCCATGGTGGCCGCCGCATCAGCGGCACAGATCGAGCCACCGTGGTTTCAGCCGTGGTTCCAGCTTACAAAGTGAGCGGAAACACCGATGCGGTCGCGCGCGTTGGTTTGACAGAGCGCAACAAACGCGCCGCATCAGAGCGGATCTCAAGCTGTGGGATTACCTAATCACGACCACAGTGATCTGGCCGTGACCATGACTCGAAGGCTGATTGCGACTTTGCGACGGTGGTTGTGTCGCATAGGGACGCTCTTCCTCTTCGGATGCTTGCACCCACGGACGCCTCCGCATTTATCGAAGATGACCAAGCAGAAAGGAAGAGACGCGGCTGCAACGCTGGTTGCGTTGCATGTTTTCATTAGTGGCGCGTCCGTTCCAAGCGACGGCAACTCTTCAGTGTTGCTCTAGGCCTCTCTGGTGTGAAAAATACACCACGGATCTCTTTCTCAAAAGTTAAAGATGTAAATTGCAGTTTAAATGCTCGCGACGCACACTAGCCACATGCTTTCAAATGCGCCGGAGCGGAGATATCGGCCCAGAGTATACCTGCTGCCACCTTGCGGAAAAGCGGCGGCAACTCGAGCACCTCCGTGACACGCGTGGCGCATTGGCGGAGCGGCGCGTCGGGTCACCTGTTATTCTACCACCGTGGCCAAAACTACAGACGATGACGTAGTTCCGGTCACGCCCACACTTTCGGCGCGTTCGCGTGGGCGGAGCAAGACGAACTTTTCTTTCGCGTGTTTTAAAGCTCCTGCTGCCACAACAGCGAAAAAAATTACGCCATCGTCGACAATAATGTTGGTCCTTGTTAACAACATAACAACAAAGTTTTACCGAATTGTAAAACTACTTCAGCATCCCTTTAATAGTGGATAGCCAACAAAGGGCGTGATGGTCAGTCACGACGTCAAATGTGTGACCATACAGGTAAGGGTGAAATTTTCCAAGGGCCCAAATAATGGCTAAACACTCTGTCCCGGTAACTGAGTAGTCAGCCTCCGCTTCCGTCAGAGTTCGGCTCGTACAGGCGACGACATATTCATCAAACCCTGCTTTTCTTTGCTCTACCAAGTGTTACATGTAGCCGGAAGAAGTGGAGCCGAGACCCGAGCTCACTGCGAACACAACATGAACTGTTTATTCCTTTCTAACTGCCCGAGCCCCGCTCTCCTCACTCCCCCTTTCGCTCGCAGCAGTAGGTGGCGCTAGGAGCCGGCGGCGCTACAGCTGGTGCAGCACACAGGATCAATTGTCACACTCCTCCCCCTTTAGTTCTTGTCATGAGAATACCTGTTGACGGGCCGTCTTGTTCGGCCACTTTTTCGCAGTGGAACAGGGCCTCCTCCCGATGGAATGACTGCTTGTGGCAGCCCAGTTCTGTGGTGGGACTGACTTTGTGGCTGTTCTTGCTCAGCAGCAGCTCCTGCAGGCTCCACAGGCTCTGTTGTCTGCTGCTCAGCTGGCTGGTCTAGAGGCACAGTGTTTGCAGGTGGTGGTGTCTGTACGAGGATGGGGCGAATGTGGTCCCCATGTCTGTGCCACACAGTTCCACCTTGTAATACAACCTCAGATGAGGCGCAGCTCGTAGGACCGCTAACAGAAGCAGGTACCCATGGTGGGCTTGATCGGAAGTTCCTGGTGGCCACTGGGGCACCCGGGTCCCTTAGTGGTGCAACACTCTTTCAATGAACTCATTCAATTAATTTTCATTAATTATGCAGGCAGTCAATTAGCCCTTATCTTTACCAAACTGATGCTCCAACATCATACCTATCGTATGCCACTCGTAACTGTGAACCATTCACTCCATTTTATGTTTTATTTTATTCGAGGTTTTCAGACACAGCGTAGATAATCTCAACTTCCGGCTGACAAGAAGCAGGCCGGAAGTTGCCGAGCAAAGAACGTAACGCCGTTAGAAGCCAGCGCCACAAAAATACATAAATAACCTGTGCGCTGCACTTAGGTCCATGCAAATCGAGCTGGAATAGCTTTAAAGGAGCGTACACTAAATTCAACAAAGGTAAACTAACGTATAAATAAATAAATCTGTGTGTTACACAGTTTTGCTGGTCATCCACCTTCACAGAGTGACACAGCCTGATGAATTTTTCGCAAGAAGACACGCAGCCGCCTTCAAGAGTAGAACACAACAGTGTAATTGCTGTCCCTTCACATGGCATTTTCTGGCCAGTTTTCACATCTTGGTTGACACATTGACCATGAGCAGAGGAACAACCGTGCCTACTGCAAGTACAGCTGTGAAGCGCCCATTATGCCATACTTCATCATTATGCAAATTAGTCAAGTACCCACCACATGTCTCTGAGGCAATAAATAGGTGAACCTACGCAGCTGCACATTGATAATGATGCTGACATATGGCTGAGCGCTTTGTAATGCGTGGGCCTTTAGACCAGCCACTCCTTGTGTGATTCACATGGTATAATGACTAGTGCAATTCTACGCTTCTGTTATGCAATATCACATGTGTTGACACGACTCCTCATACTACATGACACCTGTAAGGGGTTTTTTTCCAAAGCAGTTTCAAGCAGTGGCACACATCTGAGGCCAAGCACCTGACTGCCATACAGAAGGCCTGGATTCAATGCCAGGTCATCATTTTTATTTGCAGCCATCATCACTCACGGACGAGGGCAATTTTTTGCTCACAACCAACACTGATGCTGACACCGCCACCTGAATTTCTGCGACGCGGGCTCTTTAACGCTATCACGTTAATACAGAGAATTTGTTCACAAACTTTTGCTCAATGTAGCAGTTCAGTATCAGCACTGTTGAGACGACCACGAGAGCTTCACATGTTTGCCTGTGACATGGCCTGATGCGTGCCACCACAATGACACAACGTGCAACATTCACTGCATGACGCAAATTTAGTTTAGTGCTGTTCGCATGCACCTCAGTTCAATACATTTTATCGGATAACTTCATACACACACTCGCCGTCCTTGCCTCTTGTCCGAAATACGAATTCTGCAGCCGTTAGTTGTGCACGTGATATCAGTCTCAATTACTGACGAGCCACCTCACGAAAGAAAAGTCACAATGTCTTGGCTGTTAGGCCTACACAATACTGCTTTGCCGGTTGCTGGCAAGGCAGACCAATTCGCATAAGGCCAAACAAATCAACGAAATAATAATGCAGGGTTAATGGTGACAAATATCTTCGGAGCTGCCAGATTTTCAACATTGTGCAAACCCATCACATCCAAAAAAATCTAAATGTGGGATTTGAAGCTTTGATCAGAACTGGCCAATATTCGCACATAAATTGTTTGCAACCACATAACAAAACTTTTTTTATTTGACTGACTGACTAAATAAATGAGAAGTAAACGTTAATGTTCATCCTGCTGCAATGGACTACTCCTGACATCAAGACAAAATGAAGAATGCACCGTGTGTGTTGTTACAATGAAACACTGAGCCATTGTTTAACCCCTACAAAACCTACACTTACTGGAACCAGCAATGAAGCAAGTAACAAAGGTCTAGTATGTTCAGTGTGAACTTTCAGGCTCAATGGTAGGGCATAAGTTCTTGCCATCCTGACCAAATAGGCAAAACACACAGTGCCTTAGTAAAGAAGAAACTCCACTGTGAATGACACAGAGTAAAGAAGAAATTGTGAATGTAGAGAAGTGCTATTAACAGCCATGCCAAGCTCCACGGGAAATGTTCTTTATTCCATTTTATGCTCTCAAACATTCTTGCCAGACATGCCCAGAAAAGTAAACAAACTTGTTACCTGCAGCGCCTCCCAGTGCCTTGCCCAGAGTAGAGTTGATGATGTCCACACGGCCAGAGATACCAAAGTGTTCCTCGGTACCCCTGCAATACAGATTGTGTGCTCTAACGGTACCGATTGAACAGCAAGTACTTTGTGAACTGCACACAATCCATTCGGCCATGTTGTGGGAACATCACACTTTCCCACACAGGCCTGTGAGGCAAAGAGAACAGATGCTTTGTTTTGGCTTTGTAGAAGCCACAAACGTCAATGCCGCAGACATGCGAAATCATAACAGTCTGGCATGCACTGCCAATGAGAGAAACCACGATTTCTTGGCATACGCTTTATGACCTGGGCATATACCTGAGTGCACAGGGCAAGCAACTGGGAGACTGCCAATCTTTCACTAGTTGTGGTATATTGCCCAGCATGAATCACGGCATCGTTTACATGCAAAGAAGGCCTAGAGAGAACCTGGTAATCGCCACTAACAATTCCCTCCCAGGCAACGCAGTACGTACAGGAAAGAGAAATCAACATGGGTCCATGATATTTTAAATTTCATTAAGTATTTTACATTTTATGCGCACTAGCACAAAAATTAATTTCATTTGCTTACTAAGTGCAAAACTTAGGAGGAATACAATATCAAGCTTATTCAACACGGAAGCATAATTTTCCTCCACCTGTCATTCTTGCAAACCCACAAGAATTTGAAATGTCTAATATTACGGCTACAAAAGAAGAAAACATTTTCTTTTTTGTCTAGAATCTATGCATAATGAAGTGTTAAGCAGCACTGTTTGAAGCCTGTGGACAAAAAAAGTATTTCCGACAATTTTATAAATATGCAATGTTTTCTAAAAGTTGCCACATTTACAATATTTTCTCCTAAGGCACTGCATGCAGCCTTTCAAACTTGGTGGGCTGTGAAAACACAGTGCATTCAAAAGTTGCTCCAAATGGTGCTGCTGTATCACAAGTACAAAATTTTATAAATGGCCTCAAAGTTCCAGTTTTGACGCAAATGAGCCCTATTTCAGAAGCAATATTTAAAAAACCCAATTTAAAATTTTTCTGAAAATCCTGTAAGTAGCCACTTGCGTGCCCTCAAAAACGAATATAAAATAAAAGATGCTGCATTATTTTGCTTCCAACAATAATATTTTCCATGACGGTTAAAGGAACAAAAAAATTCTGGGCTGCATTCCTGGCAGGCTAGTACAGTTTCCTGTTGGCAAGGTCTCTTCGAAAAGAATTAATGTTTAAGGTTGATGCCTACATTAATTTCGGGCCTTCTGACTATTCTTTGGCAGGCAGCATAACAGCATCACAGAGCACAATTACAGTATTACAAAGGTCAGTGATGCTACCGAGGTCTTCTGATTTGGAAGCCCTGTGGCTGCTAATTGCACATTCTGGAGTGCATTAGTAAATCAAGTTGCATATACATTCAGACACCTGGATAATTATTACCGGCTCTTATGCAGAGCTACATAAAATCTCAATTTGTTGAAAATTTCATGGAGAAAATGCTCACTCGTTATTTCCCTCGATTACGCAAAAGAAGGGTGTCATGGATGTTGTGGAATAACCTCTTCAGCTATAGTTCGACACAAGTAAATAAACAGAATACTGGTCCAATAAAATTGGGTGTTATGAAATAACACTCCAAACACAACCTTGTGGTCATCAATGTCCAGTGCTCCTGGCACAAATCTAATCAGCAGAAGTGGCAGACAAACGCCACGACAAAGTGCCTCAGTGCTAAATAGTCACATGGTCCCTTCTTATGCATTCCACTAAGACGGCTTGAAGGCCAGCTTTTTGTTCTAATCAGGTGATCGTACATTCATCTTTTTGACTGATTACTGCATTTACCTTAATCAGATGCAGTGTCGTACTTGAAACAAGCTAGCAGCAGCGCTTCTGGAACAGGCAACGTCAGCCAATGAATCCCTGCCACACTTGATCGCCACCGATTGGCTTAGAAGTCACGAGCCTGTGCAGAGAGCGCGTTTTGCCATTGACCCAACTTGCGCGCCTGAAGCCTCCGCGTGGGCATTTCCCCGTTCTGCTAATCCCTTTCCTCTCCCGTGACGGCAAGTAGCACCATCTTTCGCCACGCGCCGGTTCTTGTGGTGGTGGTCTCGGCGCCGCGACATTCGGCGTGATCGAGATGCGTGTACACGGGACACTCTCTCTCTCCTCGGACAGTGCTGGGTAAGCACGTGTTTGCTTCTTGTCCGACGTCCCCTTTGGGAATTGCCAGACTGTAGCCTTCCTGGGTGCTTCAGCATCCTCGGCGGGCGTGTTTACCTTTGTGTTAGCTCCGGTTCTGTATGTTAAGCAAAGAGCAGTGCCTAGTGCTCGTGCATAGTCGTACTACGCCGAGCCGCACTTGCCGGAGGCCTACGCGTAGGGAGATTTGCCCTAGCTCTCGCGACCAGGCCCAGTCCTCATTAAGCGGCACACAAACACTTTGGTCATCGTGAGAGTGCGCAGCATAGCCACGAGGGACCTCTCCCCGAGCGGCGTGTCAAAGCTCGCCACTGCCAGCTGCGACGTGCTCGCAGCTCCCCTTGGTGTACCATCCGCACGGGAAGCCCTTTGCTTCCCCGCGTCCCGGGAGCGGACATTGTGCCAAGTGTTGGGGGTGTCGCCAAAGGCAAAAAAAGTGTTTGTGTGTGGGTGTTGTTAGACCAAACACTGTCTGTTTTGCCACACGGTGCTCAATGCCTTTGCTAGCTGAGTGCGCTACACGTGAGCAGGCGACGGTGGACGCGCCGCTGTGGCTCGCTAAGCCTGAACCCACGATGGTCTTCGACTTCGGTGAGTACTGAGGCTACCACACACAACAGCAGTGCTATTTTTCATGTTTTTTTTATTGTTGGGGTCCCAAAACCACGATGATTATGAGGGACACTGTAGTGCGAGCATAGGTCGGCAAACTCGCTCATGAGTTGGCTCACTCAGACTCAGATAGAGCCGTGAGTCTGAGCCTGAGTGAGTATGAGTCAGTAATATTTTTGGTGAGGTTGAGTCCGTGTGAGTCTGGCTAAAAAAAGTTGCAGAGAGTCTGAGTCCGAGTGAGTCCAGCTGAGTAATCGCTCTTGTTTATTATCTACATAAATGACGTAGCAGAAATTATCGGTGACACTCAAATTAAACTTAGAATGTATGCAGATGACTGCGTTATCTATAACACCATCTCAAATGTTGAAGATGAGGAAGCGCTTAACAGAGTTTTTTCATTGTTTTGTAACTGGAGTGAAACCTGGCAAATGTCTATTAATTTCAAAAAGACTGTAGCCATGACCTTTTCAAATAAGAAACAGCCTCTTAATTTTATATATACTAATGATGGTGTCAGTCTAGCTCGTGTCACGGAGTTTAAACACCTTGGTGTAACTTTGACAACAAATTTAAAATGGCACACGCATGTCGAGACAATCTGCAACAAGGCTCTTCGAAAACTTTGGTATCTCCGACGTACGTTAAGCAACTCGACAAAAGAATGCAAATTGACAGCGTACAAGACCTTGGTCAGGCCTATACTCGAATATGCGTCGGTTGTTTGGTCACCTCACCACAAACATGACATAGCTATGCTAGAATCTGTTCAAAAAAAGCAATAAGGTTTATTTTGCGTCGCTATGACTGGCGGTTCTCGCCTAGTGCGCATGTTTTATCGCTGCAGCCTCTCGAACATCGGCGCACTTGCGATCGAATCATCCTCCTGCATAAGATAGTTCACACCGGCTTGAGTGTACTAGCACCCATTTCTTTTGTTGCAGCTTCTGCACACCATACGCGACGATTCAATTCCCTAAATATTATGCCCTTTAGAGCTAGTCTTGATTGTTTTAAGTTTTCCTTTTTTCTGCGGACCGTGGATCTATGGAATGAGCTTGATGGGTCTCTGCGCAGACTCGATGCTCAGCAATTTGAAAAAGAGTTGCGAAATCATGTATTTTGTTAAATTGTATTTTTTTTTTCTTCATTGTGTTGAACATCTGTATCCACTCCTGCTATGTCTCAATAACTGAGACAGCAGTATTTGTAAATAAATAAACTTTTGGTGAGTCTGAGTCCATGTGAGCTCTAAGGGCAAAATATATTTCATGAGTGAGTCTAAGTGAGCACCGCACTTTCTGCCAACCTAGGAGTGGGAGGCTCCAGAAATTTTGACCCCCTGGGGTCCTTTAACGTGCACCTAAACATAAGTAAAAGGGCCTCAAGCATTTCGCCTCCATCGAAATGTGGCCACCACGGCTGGGATTCGATACCGCGACCTTCGAACCAGCAGTCGAGCACCATAAACACTAGACCACTGTGGAGGGTGACAGCAGTGCTTCTAGCTCCGTTGAAGGGGGTTCTAAATTTTAGCAAGGCGGGTCTCAGATCCCTCCTCAACATTGGTGGAGGGCCTGAGAGCACCCGAGACCCACCTGACTTTAAGAACTGCACAACAGAAGGCATGGTGGCACTGTGCATGGCGTTGTCGCTTAATGAGGACGACGTGCGATCAACATTTATAGTACAGTAGAACCCCGCTGATACGTTTTTGAAGGGACCGTAAGAAATAAACGTAAGAGACGGGAAACGTAAGAGCTGAAAAACAGGAAAAACGACAAAATATTTAGTGGTACAGAATTTTATTTCAATGCTTACGAGCAGCACGAAAATTGGAGCGCTCAGCCGCGATCTAGTCGATGGATAGAAACGCGGAGCTGGGGACGGCCTCATCCACAGAAATGTAATCAACGTATGTGATCTTTTTAACACCAACAGCTGTAAGCATGAAAGAACTAAGCACACGCAATCACGACCAGCGCGGCGAGTCCGACCGCGAACCGCGCGCACGACCATGCGAGCTCCAACCAGCTCGAACCGCTCGAACTCCTCCCGTCCTCCGACAAATAACGATGATGATGAGTCTACGCCAACGTGATGGCAAAAGTGAATGCCAATGTCGAAGGCCTTGCTTTCGCAAGCAATTACGTCATAGACGCCATGTTTGTGCAATACAAATCTCAAAGTCTGTGCTTTTGTCAATAGTAAATGCCGATCTCGAAGGCCTTGCTTTCGCGAGCAATTACGTCATAGACGCCATCTTTGCAACGCGAATCTCGAAGGCCATGCTTTTGTTTGCATCAATTGAAAGATCCTGTTGCTTGCGCCTCTCATGCGGCTAATATTACGGTAAAACCAGGCCAAGCTGCGTGAAAATGCACCATGGCCGCTCTCTTCGGTAGTCACTCGGTCGGCTCCTAGCGCACTTCGCGACGTATCATACGGGAACGGTCCGACAGTTACGACGTAACAGCGGGGTTCCCAATACATTGTATCCTACGGGAGCTATGCCGTGACCGGCGGAAAACGACGTAACAGCCGGGAAAACGCACCAGTGAGGAACGTAACAGCGGGGTTCTACTGTATCTATAAACATTGCGCGCGAGTGCTGCCTCGTTTGTGGAGTAATGCTTGGGCCATGGCTGTGCTTTCGGTGGCCCCTAGAACAAGCTGCACATGTTCTGGTGAGCTGGCGGTGCGATTGTCAATAGCTATTCACGCAAAAATTGAGAGCGAAATAATGAGGGAGAGAGAAAAGGACAGCTATTGGCTTGTTTTACAAGTCACTTGATAAGAATATGCGAAATAATTTTTGAAGGTCTTTCTTTTGCTCAATTTATGGCCCACACTTGAAAAAAGTGAGACCAAGCTCTGCCAAGGTATTCGGCGGTATCTGACGTAAAAGAGCTCAAACTCAAACGAAGCATTGGCCCTTCTAGTGTATGCAGTATTATCAGCGAAACTACTATTATTGTGATAACAATTATATGGACACTCTCGGCAGGCTTTCGCTGTCGGCTTGCCGTGCCGTTCCATATATGTACATATAACCCACAAAGAAAAATAGTTTTGAAGAAAATTTTTTTGAAGGACACAATGGGGAATCTGAACCTGTGACCCCTCGCTCCGTGGCGCAACGTGCATAAGCACTTGGCCACAATGCATGCATCCATCGTCATGCTAACAGCGACCTCTTTGGATACAGCATTTCTGGTTGGTTGTCACTGAGGTGCTTTAGAGTGGTAGAGAATTGTTCACTATCACCCGCGAGATGCTGCAAAGGGCCAATGGGCATTGCCCCACCCATATTTCACCGGAGTAAGGCTGCGGGTTGTCAGCTCCATACTTTGACCTACAGGGCGTAGTCGCCTGTGCTCACGCTTATCTGTTGAGGAGGGTTCAACAGATGGCTCATAGATTTCTACATGTTGTGCTTTCATCTCAATGTTTGCGTTGAAGCCGTAGATCACAGGAAAGTCACTTCGCTTGCTGAAGCGTCTGTGATTGCTAGCCTTTCTTCGTGTGCAATTCCAATTTATTGCTACAGCATTCACTGCTTTTGTGAAACTGAACTCTTTATAGTAATCATGACACCAAGGACAAAGGTAGCTTTTCTGAAAAGACTCGACAGTCTGGTGTGACAGAGACATATGCAGGCTGATTCAGATGCAAGGACGCACGTGCAGGGGCCACAAGGGTTTTCAGAGGTAGGCAATCTCAGCGCCAATTGCAGCAGTGCAGGACACATCGGGCAGGATGCCCTCCACACCAAGTAAAGGCAAGAAAACAGCAGAGCATGCTTTTTTGCGTGGACACACCTTATAACAATGGTCCATGGCGCACATGGCAGCCTGTACATTTTGACAACACACAACTCTACATTCTAGCAAGGCAGGTCTCAGATCCCTCCTGGAGGGCCTCAGAGCACCCGAGACCCCCCCGACTTAAAGAATTGCACCAGAGTAGGTGCATCGGCACCATGCATGGCGTCATGGCTGAATTGGGGCGCACACATGAGCAACATTTATAGCATCTATAAACATTGCACGCAAGTGCTGCCTCATTTGCAGAATAATGCTTGGGCCGTGGCTGTGATTCTGGTGGCCTCAACATCAAGCTGCACATGTTTTGACGAGCCTGCGGTGGGACTGTCAGAGGTAGGCACCCTCAAAGCTGATACTCTGACACAGTTTGGTGCAATTCATGGTGATTTTATCAGGATGGCACAGTAAATACAATTTGGCACACTTTGGCCCAGTTGGCACAGGAGTGGAATTACTGAAAGGTTCGGTAGTGAAATGGATACCCAGAATATGCACCAAATGTAAAGGATGTATATTTGACACAGTTTCCCAGCTCAAGCCTTCGCTCCATACCTCTGGACAGGTGTTCTTCATCTTCAATATCATACACTAGTATTTTACAGTCAACAGCATAATAAACTCATGCTTGATCACTTTTGAGGAAACTCTGCCTCACCTACTGTTCTGTGCAATATGTCACTAAAGCAGCAGGTAATTTGCATTCTGTCAATCGGCAAAAGAGGTGGATTAAACCTGCTGCTACAACACAACCAATGGAGTGAGCCCCTTGCTGTGCGATTGGCTGTTCATCACACTAAGGCTATGGAAACACAGAGATTACCTGCCACTGTTGCCAAAGAAGCCCGTGGCATGGCACTCATCGACAAACACCATGGCATTGTAACGGTCTGCAAGGTCACAGATGTCCCTGCATGAGAATAAAATTAAATTACTACAAGAAACGCTTGCAGAGGATGACAGCTGTGTGTACCTTGGTACACGACATTTGTTCGATGTATTGCATTTCAAGCTCCTCTTTTCAAATTTTCATAATAAATGCTGCGAAAGAAGCAATCATTTCTGCTCCCAAAACACTATAAACATAACTTACATAAAAGTTTATGTTTTTGCACTGTAATGTTAAGTGGCACAGTAATACGTGCAGTCCAAATGCGGAATATATTCTCATCACTTTTTGTCAGACTAAGTGAGAGAAGTACAATTCATATGAGAGACATACTAGTGCAAGGAATAGAACGACAAGGAAGAAGACAAAAAAAAAAGTTGTTTTATTCCTTGCGCCAACATGTCTCAGCGAGTTATGCACTCTTGTTAATGCCATCTATTGTTGAAACAAAAATTTGTTCTTTTTTACAGCGGAGTTGTTAAAGGGACAATAAAGAGCAAAGCCATTTTTTTTCATATTAGTAAAGTACTCTTTCACAATACCAAAAACACCACGCTTGCTGCGAGAAGACGCTCAGTAAGCGAGAAAACGCGCAAAAACAAAATGTGGGTGGCAACGCCACCTTGAAGTTTCCACACCATTTGCCGTGACGTCACATGTTTTGACGGCGCCTACTGGGGACTACGTTGTTCCTAATTGGGCAAAAATGAAGTGCATTGTCCTCTGAAGGGGCCATGGACTTAACATACCAAGTTTGGGGTAATTTTGTTGAGCCAATGGCACCAAAATATGATAAACACACTTTGAAATCCGTGACGTCACGCGGGGAGATTCTGGCGCAAAATTTAAAAATGAAACTTTGAACTTGATTTTCTCCTCTATTAATAAACGTATGATGGCGAAATTAACGACATTAGAGTTCTCAAAGCACAATTTATCGATCTAGGCCGATTCACTGTTTCTCTTTAGTGTCCCTTTAAAGTCAGTGTACAGAGAGATCGTTCGCAGCATAGCCATGTAGGTGGGAGCCAAGCGGGTGGGCAGGGTTAAGCCAATGGGCAGCCGTGCCGAGTGCACACGGTACAATGTTGGTAATGACGTCAGCACTCCTCGGTAAAATACGCGCTCTCACATTGGCAAGCCTCTTTTTCTCTCTGCACGTTCTCAATGACCTGAGCACGATTGTTGCCCTAGCTGATACAGTTGCCGTACTCATGCTACCACTACCAGCAAACACCTCGAAAAATGCCGATTTCATGCTCAGGTTTGCGCTCGATCTCGTGCCTCGTGTGCCACCAGTATAGCCAAGCAATAGCCAAGCAATGCTTAACTCCCATAAACCTTGCTCAACTTTGATCCTGCTTTGCTAAACCATGCTTTTCTTCGCCTAGCTTTGCACTACTTTGCATAACATCGCTGAGGTATTTCCTCAGCTTCACTGGTCATTAGTGTTGGTAAAGCCACGCCTAGCTTTTTTTCTTACGATTCCAAAACATTCAAAATGCTTGACCATCTGGTGCTTGCAGTGCCAAAGGATTCTATGAACTTTCTAATTAATTAGAGGCTTCAGATAATTTGATTTTTGGTGATAACTTGATCTCAACCGATGGTCTAGGCCAGCGCCCATACATTTTTATAGAGCCACACATTTATTCCAATCCTCACACTATTTGCCTTTCTCACTTAACATGAACTTGGCTGACGTTATTTGTAATAATTGGGATACATCTGAAGAAAGTAAAGTGGACGAAAAGAAAACTTGCCGCCGGCAGGGACCACACCTGCGACCTTCGAATAACGCGTCTGATGCTCTACCACTGAGCTACGGCGGCGGTCATCCGCCCGTCCACTTTATAGGGTATATATGTGCTTCTAAACTTAGGAGTGTTAGTCAGCGCCGATCACAGCCATGGCAGCGACTGTGGAACACTCTTTTTCTGCCTTTGGCATCACGTAGCACGTGATCTGTTTATGAGCAGGCAGCTGACCTATAATCCCTCGCATACTACCCGAAGGCATCAAGTCTGCCAGAACGAGACCTTTGCTATGTATGAGGGAAAGAAGATGGCTTTTTTTAAGGGCTCGTTTTTCTTTGTTAGACATAATATTAATGAGAACTAACAGACAATTATGCCAAGGAAAGTATAGGAGATGTTATTTGTAATAATTGGGATAAATCTGAAGAAAGTAAAGTGGATGAAAAGATAAGTTGCCGGCGGCAAGGACCCTGCTGGCAAACCCTGCCGTCTGTGCCTGCCGTCGGTCCCTGCCGGCGGTAAGTTATCTTTTCGTCCACTTTACTTTCTTCAGATTTATCCCAATTACTGCAAATAACATCTCCTATACTTTCCTCGGTATTATTGTCTGTTTGTTCTCATTAATATTATGTCTAACAAAGAAAAACAAGCCCTTAAAAAAAGGCCATCTTCTTTCCTTCATGAACTTGGCTGGTCATTTTAAATGTGCCAAACCCAAATGGTGACCACAATAACGGTTCCCATGGCAAAAGCATGCAACTTCACGGGGAAGGTGCAGGGTGAATATGCCAAACACACATCATCACTCATCAAAATTGCCTATCTTTGACCAGCCTTAGAAAGATTTTTACACAAAAATTGTAGCCACTGCTATAATTGTAACACAAACTCCCTTTTTTCCCAGGAAAATTAATCCAAAAATTCCTGAGGCAGCGCAATGTGATGTGAAACCACAACCGAAACTGCATCCCCAATGACTTAAACAGAGCCAGCCTGGACAGTATTAACACCAAAGCATCTCGTGACGATGACCACCATGTATGGAGAGTTGATGCATGAGCATGACATGCAACTTTCAGTCTGATTACAAGGGCACTTGTACCTCAGTGGAGCCACATTGCCATCCATGCTGAAGACTCCGTCGGTGACAATGAGCCTCTGGCGACTCTTTCCAACAGCGTCCCGCAGTTTCTCCTCCAGATCTGAGAGAGACAGGAAGAATGAGTGACACAAAGAATGAGAATGCTGCCACGCGTACCATTCATGTCTCGATGCTTGTAGCGGTACTTCTGCGCCTTGCAGAGACGGATTCCATCAATGATGGAAGCATGGTTGAGCTCATCCGACAGCACTGCGTCCTCGGGGCTCAAAAGAACCTCAAAGATGCCCGCATTGGCATCAAAACAGCTGGCATACAGAATGGCGTCCTCCCGGCCGTGGAAGCGTGCAATCTTCTGTTCCAGTTCCTTGTGGATGTCCTGCATTGGTGAACTGTCATGTGGATTTACTCGCTGAAATATTGGAACACAGTGGGCTTGACAAAAATGAGCACCAACCTTGGAACACAACAAAATGTCCACTCAATCAAGTGGTGGCCATGCCGCAGTGATAACTTTCAATTTGGCTTTGCTACTCAACAATGCACTGTGTCCTCATCTTTTGTGCATGCACAATGAATATGAACCAACTTGGCCAACTTTCAGTTTTTCTAAACAATGTGTTTTAGTATTACAAAACAATGTTGAAGAGCAGTGGCTACAAGCTAGTATATGCCCAGCAATAGTGTTTAAGGCTTAGCCAGTCACAAAGACTAAGAAAATTGGTCCCCCGTGTTCAGTCCAAGGGAGACGAAATGCAATAGTATGTGCTCTTAAATGAAAATGACTACATAAGAAGTTGTGGGATCTCAGTGATATCGCCGCTCTCGGAACACACGGACACAGTTCATGTGGTCGTGCAACAACACGTGTACGTTTATTAAACACTCTTTTACATACGGAGAGCTCACCTGCCGAATCTTATACAAACTAGTAACACGCTAAAATATGTCATGTTGTCTTGAGTGTGTGTTACGTTTTCCGGGTATTCATTGTCATTGTATAATTTTAGCATGTTACTAGTTTGTATAAGATTCGGCAGGCGAGCTCGCCGTATGTAAAAGATTGTTTAATAAACGTACACGTGTTGTTGAACAACCGCGTGAACTGTGTCCGTGTGTTCCGAGAGCGGCGATATCCCTCAGAACCCACAAAGTGCACAAGTGACAGGAAGGATTTTTATTTAGAACAACTTACAGTGAGAACATTGCAACCCAAGATAATATGCACCATTCTTTCTTGGAGTTGGCTTTACTCTACTGTGCCGTTGTCATCTGTCCTTAAGCTGACACAGCGAGTGCCAGAGCTCCAATGCTGCTCTTGGACACGTGGCTTAGGGAGCTGCAGGAGAAATGCATCTGGCTGTGTTGTGGTGACCCACAGGATATTCTCCCGAAACAGATAGGAAAATCAGACAGGAAATTCTCAGCACCAAACCACGACAACATGGGTTCAGTTGCACTGTTCGTGGTTGGTAGAACAAAAGGGTGTCTTTTGCTTTGTGATAGTACCGCAGACACAACAATGTATTCTCGTGTGTCTGCATGCTTGATATCCAATACAATCCATGCGTTTATTATCACGGTATTCTGCGGCTTGGGGCATAACAGCATGCATGCTGTACTGAAGGCGCTCACTGCAAAGTCCCTGCAGAGTTTTTGTTGTATAACATGAACCTTGTTGGCAATCAACAGCATTCTCTTTTCACAGTGATACACTCCTTATCTCATTTGCCCTCTGAGTGTCGTTTTCACATGCAAGCTGAGCTCGCTCGCAACTGATGCGGCGCCGACATAATGTGAGCGCCTGCAGCCTCAAGCGGCCACCACTGCGGGTCACCTACTCAAGTTTGCCAAGCGGCTGATCACAAGACAAAGCTTGCCGCACCATGCAACCTGGCAGTGCGTTTGTTCTTTTTTAGCAGCTTCTTTGTGTCTGTGTCGGGTACAATAATTTTTAAACAACTTTTATCCGATTTGCAGCACATACGTAACGATGCAGCCTCTAGGCTGGTCACATTTGACCATTATATAACTTGTTAGCAACTCAAATAATACAACATTTTTTCTCTGTTATTTTAAGCTTCACTTCCACTACTCATTTCCAGGCTACGTAAAGACCTCAAGCTTGACAAGTTGCCAAGAAATATTAACAAAATGAAAGTTACTGCGTTAAACGTACTTTTCAGTGCAAAGACACAGAAAATCGATGTAGTACCCTTTAGAAGAATGGTTAGTGAACTGAACACATGGCAACTTTTGTTTAGTAAGCACATACAGAAGGCGCTAAAGTGTGTTAAGGTTAAGGACCCCTGCTCAACAGGCAATTCCAGATAATTTTTTTAGTGCGATTTCAGTGCAATTTTTTCTAGATAATAAGCACTCGCTGAGTAACGCCTTTTCTGTAGATATGGAAGATCTTTTCTATTCGATTCGACATGATGAACATTTTGTTGCGGTAGTCTTGCATGGAAGAAAGCAGCATCATACGCTTTCAAAACGCAGCTGGTGCTACACTAGACAACTTTTTAACTCTATTGGAAGCCTGCCTGAGTAGTACCTTTATAAGTTTTGACAAACAGCTTTTTTTTTACAAAAACGACACATTTGCATTGGATCCAGTATTGCACTGCTGCTGTGCAATATATTTTTATCCAGTGTTGATTGGCTGCTCGATGAAGCTTTTAAACTGAACAGCACTTTAAATGTTTGTGAAGGTTTTTAGGTATATGGACGACTTTTTGATTCTTTTTAAGACAAAACTTGTTGAAGCACTGCGATGATATTTTAAATATTTTTAAGATTCACAAAAAGACGAATTAAATTTACTCAAGAACTGCCACAATGTAACACCCTGAAGCTTTTAGATTTAAGAAAAACATTTCATAATGTGTTGGCAATATTTTCCGGATGTAATAGCCCTTATGTAATACCCCAACAGGGGCCTTTAAGGGTTAATAAATGACGATGATGATGATGCCCAGAAAGTGGCAATGCACTATAATTCCCACCAGTCCAAAATTGTCACGCTCTTGAAAAATCGTGCACGCACATGATGCAGTGACTCGTTATTGGCAGCAGTCTCCGAAGCACTTTTATGGAAAGTAAAGATACAAGAGATGCCACAGGGTAACCTGAAGAAACTGGAACCATAAGACTGATTGTTTATGTTCATAAGGTCTCCCATAACCTGAAAAAGGCAGCAGGCCAGTATGAAGTACTACTGCCTTTTCTGTGCCTGTTAAACTCCGGTGTATTTTCAACCATATTGAGATAATGCCCTTTTCAAATAGTATACAGTCCTGTAAGAGCTAGGGTGTTTTATTTTGCCAAGAGACTCGTCAATAATTTTAAATAAGCAATAAACAATGTGTCAAAACCGAAACCGAACTAGGGAGCTGCTTCATGCTGGGTAGACGATGACATCACGAAATACACTACATGATGCCACAGCACACATGATTCTTGTATCGCACGAAAAGCAAGCTGACAATGTTTTCCGACACGGAATCAAGCTGTGCCAGCTTGTCTGAACTTACCAGCAATGAGTTCATCGATGAGTGCAGCTATCTGAGCGCGGAAGCATCGCCTTCTCATTTCAACCCACCGGCGTGTGAAGCAGCCGATGTGCCGCGCCTCGGTGGGATCGAGCCACGGCAAAATGAAGAAAGCGCGCGCTGTGTGCGTCTGCTGTGCAAGGTGGGGTAGGATGTGTCCCGCATTTAAAGGCGTCATTCCGGAATTGGCTACCAATTCATAAATTCCTTTTCTAAAAATCAAAATGACTTCATCATCATCATCATCATCAGCCTGTCTACGCCCACTGCAGGCAAAGGCCTCTCCCATGTTCCGCCAATCAACCCGGTCCTGTGCTTTCTGCTGCCACGTTATACCTACATAGTTCTTAATCTCATCTACCCACCTAATTTTCTGTCTCCCCCTCACGCGTTCAGTTACCCTTAATGACCACCGGTTATCCTGCCGACGTGCTACGTGCCCGGCCCATATCCATTTCTTCTTCTTGATTTCAACTATGATATCCTTAACCCCCATTTGTTCCCTGACCCACTCTGCTCTCTTCCTGTCTCTTAAGGTTACACCTATCATTTTCCTTTCCATCGCTCGCTGCGTCGTCCTCAATTTAAGTTGAACCCTCTTTGTAAGTCTCCAGGTTTCTGCTCCGTAGGTAAGTACCGGTAATATGCAGCTGTTATATACCTTCCTCTTGAGGGATAGTGGTAGACTACCATTCATGATTTGATAATGCTTGCCGAATGAGCCCCATCCCATCCTTATTCTTCTAGTTATTTCACTCTCATGGTTCGGCTCCGCGGTTACTACCTGTCCTAAGTAGACGTACTCCTTTACAACTTCCAGTGTCTCGCCACCTATCGCAAAGCACTGTTCTCTGCCAAGATTCTTCAACATTACTTTAGTTTTATGCATATTAATTTTCAGACTTACTCTTCTACTTTCCGTATCCAGTTCAGTAATCATGAGCTGTAATTCGTCTCCCGCGTTACTCATCAATGCAATGTCATCAGCGAATCGCAGGTTACTGAGATACTCTCCATTAACTCTTATCCCTAACTCTTCCCAATCTAGGGCCCTGAAAACCTCCTGTAAACACGCGGCGAATAGCATTGGAGAGATCGTGTCTCCCTGCCGTACACCCTTCTTTATTGGGATTCTGTCGCTTTCTTTATGGAGGACTATAGTGGCTATGGATCCGCTGTAGATTTCTTCCATTATGTTTATATAGGCTTCGTCGATGCCCTGATTCCGCAGTGCCTGCATGACTGCTGATGTCTCCACCGAATCAAATGCCTTCTCATAATCTATGAAGGCTATGTATAGGGGTTGGTTGTATTCCGTGCATTTCTCTATCACCTGATTGATAGTATGAATGTGGTCTATTATTGAGAAGTCTGTACGAAATCCTGCCTGGTCCTTTGGTTGATCGAACTCTAATGTCTTATTAATTCTGTTAGCAATTACTTTTGTAAATAGCTTGTAGACAACGGACAGTAAGCTTATGGGCCTGTAATTTTTTAGGTCCTTGACGTCCCCTTTCTTATGGATCAAGATAATGTTGGCATTCTTCCAAGATTCTGGTATCCTCCCCGTCGAGAGACACTTCGTATACAGGGTGGCCAGTTTTTCTAACATAATCTCTCCACTGTCTTTCAACAGGTCTGATGTTACCTGATCCTCACCAGCGGCTTTGCCTCTTTGCATTCCCTTTAGGGCTTTCTTTACTTCTCCTGTCAATATTGGTGGGATGTCAGATTCCTCTGGGCTATTACTGCTTCTTACGTTATCATCCTGACTGTCTCGGCTGCTGTACAGATCTCTGTAGAACTCTTCCGCTACCTCAACTATTCTATCCATATTGGTTGTGACCTTGCCTTCCTTGTCCCTTAATGCATACATCTGAATTTTGCCTATGCACAGTTTTGCAGTTTTGCCTATGCACAGGAGTGTGTAGTGGAAGTCGGGGGTACAGTCATTAGACAGGACACTGATAAGCTATCCCAAGAGACGAAAAACCTCATTAAGAAACGTCAAGCCATGAAAGCCTCAAATGCAACAGACAAAATAGAGCTGGCGGAGCTTTCGAAGTTAATCAATAGGCGTAAAGTAGCCGACATAAGAAAGTATAATATGGAGAGAATTGAGCATGCTCTAAAGAACGGAAGAAGCCTCAAAGCTATGAAGACAAAATGACTTACGGTTGTATAATTCAGCACATATCATCGGAGTACTGAAGAGAACATATGTTGGAATTTTTATTGAAATTGGTGAATATTAAAAAATTGCCGGAGTTCCCCTTTAAGCTGGCTCAGTTGTGCCCGAGAACGACTTGGGAGGAGGCTAGCCGGCAGGGATGTGGCAAGCAACATGGCACGATGACAGGAAATGTGCCAAAGGCGTGGTATGAAATTCCCCTTTCTTGTGGCAACTCGTTCATCGGACAGACCTGCCACTGTATAAATGAACGAGCCAGGGAGCATGAACTAAATAAATCTAATGAGGGATGCCATGGCGCATTTGCCAATGCACTGCAAAACCTGCAATTGTCAACTACATTTTAAAGAGATTAAAGGGGTAGTGTCACCAAATTTTGAGGCTATAAAAAGCCTGCTGTAGGCTTCCTCTGTAGGCAAGGACACTTAGCACAAAGTGTTGGACACAGCAAACGTTTAGAATATATTTTAATTCGCTTCCAAAGTCTACCTAAATGTTCATTCTCGCGATCGAGACCCACCACTAGTGCGGCTGACACCGATGTCACTGTGTAGCAACTGTAATGAAAATTTTAGCGACGTCAGACCATATTAGAGCGACGTGTGCGTGCGAGAGCAGACAGATGCGCTCTCTGGTCCCAGTAATCATATATACAGTTTAATGGCATCAAACTCACGTTACTTCGGTCATATATTTTTTATGATATATTTTCCGAAATGTGCCAGGATGTAGCAGGTTTCACCACTTGGAGCGGTTTGGCGCAACTGGCACAGATATCGCACCACTGTGCTTATCCAACTTACTGCCCATCTTTATTTTCCTCATCTTTCGCAGCTGGTATCGACCTTAGCATTCTCAAGCTGCGGTGTCAGTTACAGGGCCTCCCACCATGAAGGAATGGTGCAATATACATGTGTAGGCATTGCTAATATTTGAGCACTTCAAATATTCGAACAAATATTACAGTATTCGAATTTGCTTCGACATGAAATTAAATTATTCGAAATTTCGACAAATGAAGGAATAGGCATATACAGTCGAACCCACTTATAACGATCCCACATATAACAATCTATCGGTTATAACGACCATATTTGAGTGCACTTAAGATTTTCCTATATTAACCATTGAAGCTGCGTCCAGATATAGCGAACATTTTTCGAAGCCTCCTACTTTTACAACGACCACTTCGGACACGGTCGCAGTAAAAATATGGCGCATACGAAGCGAAAAAAAGTTAAAACATGCCTTCTAAAGCGTGACAGGGCCACGCGTTCGCGCATGCCCCGCTCCAGTTTACTCGCAACTAAGATACCCAGATCGGCGAGCACCGCACGCAGATTTCGGACGCTGTGAACAAGGTCGCTCACTTTCCAGGCGTTTCTTCAGTGGTAGAATGGCAGTGAGGGAAAAAAAAATAGTAGGCAGCATGAAGCCTTGCGGTCAGCTTTCGCACGGTAACCTTTCCTGACGCCGTTCTCTGCAGCTACGACCGCCTGCGATGAACCAAACAATGCCTTGGAACGCAAGAAGGCATAAATGCAAGAAGTGATAACCGTGATAACTTTCCATCGCAAAAAGGTTCACTGTGTCCCTAAACTAGTCGACGCCACAATGTGCCGCGAAAAGTCGTCCGTCTTTTCGGTAACGGCAGAGACCGGTCGATCGGTGATTACGACTTCCGCGCGATTGCGGCGATGCCTTCGCGGATAAGCATCAGAAAAGAGCGAAGGGGAGGTGGCGGCCGTCGATCAACGTGCCATTATGCCATAGCCGACAACCTTATCACAGTCATCTGTAGATATCTGCTCGGCTGCGCGTGTGGCGTACGCCGTACACTGCGGATTGACGGCAGTACGGGCGTGCCATGCTTAGTCATGCTGCCATTCGCAAGTTCACCGCCACCGCGTCGTGCGAGACCGCTTTAAAGTGCGCGTAGCTTTGTAGAAACGAAAGTAGCTCGCTGTTGTTGAGCGGCGCGGGCACCCAGAAACGTCGATGCACTGACAGTGAGCGTATACTGCATGTTTGACTAGGTGACAACTGAAGTGCGCCGCGCATCGTCGTGCAGGGCCATGAGAGCATTGCGGACACGTAGAGTGCGCGTTGCTTGGAAAATGCTTGTTTTCGCCGCGTTGAACAAAGAGGCTAGTCGCCGCACCCGTGCATGGTCCTGAGCGAAGCAAGCATGAAGAACGTACAAACGCGCGCATACGGCACACAGCAAGCGGCCCGGCAGTGACTCCGCGACCCAAGTAGGCGACGCGCTGCACGCAACTAGCCAGGGATGATGGTCTCCACGTCGCGGTACCGCACTTCGGCGAAACGGTGTCAGCTCATTGCAAAGGCGGTTAATTCACTCGTGAGCACGCAGCGGACGTCGCTTCACGACGCGAAAAGGCTTAGCTTGTCACCGAAGGGGTTGTTAGCACATTAATAAAAGTGCGCAAAGAAAAAAAAAACGGCTTGACCGCTAAGCGCACGTTTTTAAGGGCGAGTCCATATACAACAAACTACTGATATAACGACCACTTTTCGCAACACTTTCGAGTTCATTATAAACGGGTTCGACTGTATTAGACTGCATGTAACCCCCCCACCTGTAAAGGTTTTTTCACTGCAGCGTAGAAGTGCTATGCCATGAAAACACCTATCCAGAAAAAATCCGCACTGCCACGAAGCTCCACTTTAAGGCTAAATGAACATATTACCCTCACATCAGGTAACTATTTTTGAAGTTGTTTAAAAGCTTGTTATAAGGGTTTATATGCACTAAGTATAGTAAATTTTAAAACAATGTATTTCACCGGTTATCACTAGCATCCTACTGAAATTCAGATCCTGTTACTATTCAAAGCTGCTTTCAGTTCACGACGAACCAAGGAAGTGACATTCACATATGCCTTGCTCCAATCTTGAAAAATATTGTGCAGGCTAGTTGGGTCATGACAATATGCTCATTTTTCTTCATATTATGTGACATATACTATTTGAAGTATTCGCTTTGAAACTAGAATGTACTATTCACACATCTCTACACATGTGTGATGATGTGCGTAGTACGTTCATTTGGTGTGTGTGGTTTAGTGCTGTGCAGTGAGTCGACGAGACAGACAGGTGCAAAATGAAGCCGGCGAATCTCAACCTGACATGCACAGAAGGAGAAGGAGGCGAGAAGGGAACCAAAGGAAGCAGAGCTCATCGGGTCCTGAAGCCCAGCTGCTGCCTGCACGGGCCTGCCTCTCTTCCACTTCCTGTAGCCAGCGCCAGTCCGTTGTTCTTGGACCATTCCACACCTGGGCCTTCTGTTGGCTGTCCGGCACTTGTTCATGCCACGCTTACCCTGCCGCCTGTCAGCTCAAGCTTTTTACCATCAGCGTGAGAGGCAACCCAGCGACCCATAGACAGTCATCGACCACCACATGGTGAGCCATTATAAACACTGCGTAGCACAGTGGGGGACCACGCAATTCTGTTGAACTTGAGTGGTTTAAGAACATGCATCACGTTCATTGTCATCGCATGTTTTCACTGAGTACATTTAATGCTACAACTTTCCACATCGTTCTTTGTTGCATAAATATATTGTCACTCCAGCTGCAAATAGCCCCGTTCCTCTCTTTAAGTTTCCGTGATTACACGAACCTTTCCCTCACAACATCTCAGTGACAAAAGGATGGGGTTGTGTTGGTGACATGTAGATTGAAAAATAATTAGGTCCACTTTATCAGCAGCTGATGACACTGAAGGCCAGCCTGCGACATAGACAGAGAGCTGCCATACATATTCAGACTAGTTCAACTCAAAGCGCAGCTGTTCAGGCAGGTGTTTCTTTAAAACAGTGTCCCTTACGTTGTGAAAGTTCTGCTGATACAAAACTTTATTTTTGTGAGACGGCAGACATTCAACACAAGCCACTCGTTTCTCGCTATATTTTGCGGCTCAAGCCATCACAGCCAAAGAAGAATTAGAGACACTCACTGCAGAACTACTGGCAGAGCTTTTGTTGCATGGTATGGACCTTGGTGACAATTTCACAGTACTACATTCCTTATCTAATTCACCCCAATTACAGCGGAACTAATGAAGCAGCCGCCACAGAATGTCTGCCGCTCAAGTTTACCGAGCAGCACATCAAAAGACAAAGCTAGCCCCATTCTCTCTGAGTGCGACAGGCACAACTAGTTTTTAATGACATGCATATGATCATTTCCTCCTTAGGTGCTCAAATAATGCAACATTTCTTTGCGCATCACAGTAGACAATGTCCTTGACTTTAACTGGAAGGTTTTTTTTTTAAAGTTAAATATGGCCTTTTTAAACTACTTTAAAACTTTTAAAGTTTATGGTAAACCACATATATTTGAGCACAATTTTGAAGTGTAATCGTGTCTAACAAAGCCACAAAAATTATTTCAAAAGAAAGCACAAGTACCAAAGTCCATGCCTACTGAGTTTAAGTTGTCTACAAGCAATAATACCTGAAGTATCTTAGGCCACTTACTATGTCTGCAATTTTTTTTCTCAGAATTCTTTACACAGCAAAGTGTAATAAAAATACTCAAAAGGTTGCATTTCACTTGATCTTTAAGGGAAAGTAAATGGTGTGATCAAGTGTACCGCTTTTTTTACCAAGTACATTGAATGTTCAGAAATTGCAAAGTCAGTGCAAAGGTGTTTTCAGTGGCCGAAATTTTAGTAATTTTTTTAGGCAAACGAAACTTTTCTTTTTCACTGAACTAACTTTAAAGTCATTGCTCTAGGCCCAATACCTGCACCTAAAGAAAATTTCATAAAGCTCAATAATGGTGACCCAAACTACCACTTCACTCTTATCTGGATTCACCCACGCTGTATTTTGGTCACTCTGGTGCACTGAAATGTATGTGCTCAAGCGGCTTGGCAATCGTCATCCATTAAAATGCAGCTACCAGGTTTGCAAAACAGACTGAAAGCACAGTGAGGACTTGCCTGTGTTCCACAGATGAAGCGCACCGAGCTCAACCCTGCACCGTGGGTGTCCAGAGCCTTCTTGCCAGCCTCTATCACATCGGGGTGACTCTGCAGGCGTCGGGAATCACAGGTCAAATGGGGCTTCCTTATGGGAAGACATCCAAGCTTCTGACATTAATGATGTGGTTATGAACACGAGTCAGCGTGTCAACAATTTGGGTAAGGTTGAAAGTAAACATGAAATCTATTATATGGTTATTAGTACCAGTTCCAGGATTAAGACATCTCCAGTTTATGTCTGGTAGATTAAAATCACCAGCCATGATAATCCTCTTGCCAGAAGCATGCCTAAGCATGTAGTCGGATAATGGGTCTAGCTGAATCGCACTGCTATTTGGAGACCTATAGACAGCTCCAACAAGTACAACGCCATCGGTCAATACCTGTGTCCCACAGGCACAAAAATAGGCATTAACTTTTTGATGCTTTAAAATTTAATTCCATTTGCATTGGTGCCACATGGGCAAATCAAATGGTATTCGCCTTAATGCCATTCGTCACCAAATGCCTTCGCTAGCACCCACTCGGCTAAGAAATGCGTACTCTCGACACCAAAGCTTGCTCACTGCAGTACACATAAAGCATCAGAAATGGCACCTACCATGTCAAAAATATTTTATGCATGACATTTAACAAATCGCTTGTTATTTCCCTGCTGCACTATAGCGAAATTCATTTCAGAATTGCAATGGCTTCGGCATGACAGGCACTGTGTGGGATTCCGGGCTTCGGATTCAACTAGCCATGACCAAAGCTGCTGTGATCAGTTGCAACGTTGTAAACGAGAGGAAGGAACCCAAGCTAATGGCACCATAGTATGCTTACTTCTACATTACACTATCCTTGAATGCAGCAGATCCGAGTTGTTAAAACGCGCGTTTATATTTCATTATTACCCTAGAATTGCCAATTGCAAAATCACTGTTATCGACACCGTCTGGTCAAATGCCATTATATTTAGATGTGTCGCAGCACTGCCAAAAAAAAATGTCATTCATAAACTTAATAATACTAATAGGAATACTGACACAAATTTTGATGGCGAGATAACTTGTGGGGTAGAATGGTGTGGACACACGCGTCAATTACGAAATATCGATACGTAATATAGCCTACAACATATTTAAAATCAATTTTAACCCCTTAACCGCCAACCCTTAGCTGTAGTCGTCAGACGAGTTTGTACCAATATCGCCAACGACGAGTCGCACTCGTCTGGCCCGATTTTCCACTCCTTCCACTGCCAAAGACGTATCACAGTCATCAATTGATCTGGTTGCAATTTCCAACCCTAGATGGCGGTAGATGTCTACGAAAAACTGCATTTCATGCCTTTCGCGCGTGTTTTAAGCCTGGCAACAGTCATTTCATAATGCCTCTTTGCAATAAGAATGCCGGTGGCAGCTATGCTCCACGAAAAAGAGGTGATTCTTGGAACAGTACAGAAAGCAGCGTTAGTGACGATATGGAATTTGTCCAACAACGACACGGACATTGTCTTTACCCTGGATATTGCTTCAGATGACGACGAGAGATGACAATAACGCTTCAACACCATGCTTCGAAATGTACCACACAAACAGCGACTATTAAAGGGCCCCTCACCAGGTTTGACAATTTTGAGCTAACGAGCGCAATGCATACACTGGGCGTTCACGATCACGTCTGCCAAAATTTGCAACGCTACGCGTCGCAGAAATGGGTCAAATTTCAAGGTGAACGCTGCTTGCCCTTCCTCTCGAGAGCGCGCGCTTTAGAGAATGAGGGGATGACGTACATGATAAAATGGCCCTACGTGGATGGTAGTGCTGTGACGTCGCTCCTCTACGTAGACGACTGTGCTCTGACGTCGCCAACAGTAGCACGTGACGCTGCGATAATTATTTGACACGACATGTGTAGTTTGTGTAATTTGTTGGTTGAATAGATTAATAAAACTTGAGAGAAATAATGGGACACGCAAAGGTAATGTGTGCGTCTTTTTCATTTTTTTCCGTGAATTGCAGCGAGATGCGGGGCTAATGTGCCTCCCTTTCCCATGCGTTCGTGTCCCCGCGGTTCGAGCAGACGCCATCGAGCAGACGCCAGCCCTGGAAACGAAAGTAATGTTCTGGCGCGTTTGAGCACTCATTATGCTCGTTTATTCTACCGCGTCCAAGTAAACGTTAATACGGCACTGGCTCATGACACCGTCACTCTCGTGCCCGTAGAATTGTCTCAGCTTTCATGTCCGTTCCGCAGAAACAGGCAGTACACCACAGAGAACGCCGACAAAACGCCCACGGCCGCTACATAAAAAGAAAGGTAGCGGCCGTGCAACGCCGCTTGCGTGCTCGGGCTGGCTCGGGCACGTCACGCGCACGTGACCATGCATACGCATGACGTGTTCATGCGTATGTGTCAAGGGAAGAGGGCAGGGAAGGGATTTGGCTTGCTAAGGCTACACGGGGCGAGTGGCAAGGGTTTGAAACTTGCCTCCTCGCATCATGGTTTCGCGCCGCTACAAATTATTGTTTTTCTCAGCTCGTAATGAACCGATTTGAAAAATTCTTGCGGGATACTGCTCTTCATTCGGCACACAACAACTTCCAATGTCTAACTAAAATTTGCTATGTGGCCTGGTGAGGGGCCCTTTAAACACGAAAGCTTTTGTTACAACGAACCAATGTCCGTGCAATTTTCAGTATGTTACCGTGTATTGCATCAAACAAATACTTTGAATTTCAGTACGTTCTGACCCATTACCACGGCATGCATTGAGAGACGGCCGCCCTCAAAAGCAGTTTTTTTTTTTCTTTTTTCATTTCTGTGCTAATTCTAAACATTTCTGTGCTATTACAATGATGTAATATACATTCAAAATCAGAATTGCATGGAAAAAATTATGACTATTTAAAAAGAACTGGTGATCTTGGTACATTTTTCGGCAGTTAAGGGGAGATGCGGGTCGAAAAACACGAGTTTTCTAAAAAATTATCGATTTTTTGTTTTCGCCTGTTTTGTTAAGATTAGTACCTCTACTGTTATAAAAAAAAAAATCAATGTCGAGACTCAACTGGAAATGCTTTAAAATTGCGTCTAAAGAGCACAAGGTGGCTGTCAAAAGGCCGAAAGTGTGTCATCTTCGAGCACCTTGCCACTGATAATGCGCCGCCGCTCACCATTGTCGACCGCATGAGGCGAAGAGCCGAGCCTCACTCTTCAAATAACAACAGTTTCCCGCGCTGCTGCAGCGCAAGAAATAATAAAGAGAAGCACGCTTTTGCCGCCTTCTTCGAGCGCCGCGACTGGCTTTAAATCACGTGGTACGGATCGGGAGCCGCCATTGGCCGCTGCGCGCCTGTGTGTGCTGTGAAGCCTACTTGCAGGATCCGTGTCTCGTCGAGCAGCGCAGCTGAACAACGCTTTTTCTCGAGTGTTTATCCGTTATGGATGAAGAAAGCCGTAGGAAGCGCGGTCACCGGCCTGTGAAGTTTCACGCGACGCACAAATTTCGAGGACGCCGGCGCAAATCAAAGCCGAACACTCAAACCACGAAAAGATCGTCTCCTGCCGCAAGGCGTAGTGGCAGTGACGCCGATGCGTCCGACGAGTTTGCCGCGGCATTCGAATATATGAGTGCCTCCCAGAAAAAGATCGGACTCTTCGAAGACGAAGAAAAATCGCAGGACGACGAGTCTTCGTTGATTGCTGATATGACAGCATTGAACACGTTGGTTTAATCGAGGGCACTCCAATTTCGAACGTGTTCTGGAAGAGCTTGGCGTGCTCCCGTCTCATGATCTGGTTGCTCTTGGCACATCATGGGACAGCACACGCCAGAAAAAAATGTCTCAAAAACTAACAGGAGAAGCAAGGGCCTGTCGGCGTGCGCTGAAGAAAAAATCTCTTGTCGAGGAGTCAGCTCGAAAGAGCTGTGAGGGCCAAACCTATGGTGCTGGCGCATTTTAATGGCAGTGGCCACTACAAGGAGGATTGTTCTTTCTTGTGTACAAATTTCGTTGCATTCAATGACATCTTTGATAAATAAACATGGAATTTTGACTTTAAAACTCGTTTTTCTCAAAACACAAATTTTGCCATTTTTGTCAATGTGCCCCTCCTTTTTCGGGTACTTCTGGTGCTCAGATCTGCATGAAATTTTTCCCAAAGTTTTTCCAAAGTACGAGAAATGCAAGTATCTTGTTAAGTTTCGATATTCTTATTATAAAATAAAAAAAAGTTATGTAAACTTTCACTAGGGTAGGAGAAATATGAACTTCCAACATTAAAATTTTTCACGTCTAGTACATATTTTGTATGGACTTCCTAATTAGTTATTTGCATTCCGCACTTTATTTGAAACATTATGAACTATCAATTGTAAAAAATTATTGAAGTTTAGGTCTGAAAAGAGGGGGGGCAAGATGCTTCAGTTTTTCAATTTGTCATGTTGCAGAACTAAAAGTATGCAACTTGCAAGAAAACTAATTATATATTTGAAATCAGCATAAAAAGTTCTATAAGCAGATCAAGTTTCATTGCTCCAAAATGAATATTTAAAAAAAAGTGTCTTCGACCCGCATCTCCCCTTAAATTGGCGGTTAAAGGGCTAAAGTGTGTATCGCACCACTGCACGCGAAATGCGCTTTTGGTTTTCCTGTAAACAACCAACCGCCATCTGCGTCACAAGTTTGTGTTGGCAGCCACGATCTTTACGAACGCTCTCTCCCAACAGACCTTTTCAATGGAAAGAGGGGGCAGACTTGTACGGGAGTACAAAGGCTGACGTCCTTGCCTCAGCAGTGCATTTTTGAGGGTCACGCATATTTACGTCTCAGAGAGGTTGTAGCAGCACCCAGGTAGACTTCGTTGAATATAGTTGTGATTGCAGTGCAGTGTGTCGGGACAGAACGAAAACCAAAAACAAAAAACGAAAAAAAAACAATATTTTTTGACCAATACAAAAACGTAACCGAAACTCGATCTATTATTTCGTTCCGGAGTTAAACCGAAATTTTTAAAATTGTTTTTCGGTTCACGAGAAAACATGGCAATCCGGAACAACTGAGGTCATGCAATGTGAGCAATTATGCATATTTCAGGGTACAATATTAGCGCGTACCTCGGGCAGGAATTCCGAAGCAAAGATATGTTTACATTGTGCAAGAAAGGAAAACAGTGGCAACCAGAAATATTAACGCAAGTGGACTATTGTGCGCCTGTCACGCAGGCCAGCATGGAGAGAGCATTGTCGGCATTGAAGTTTGTTAGAGCGAAAGCTGTTATGAGATCACAACGGCCAACTTTGCCGCCATAGTTGTCCACCACCACCGGTGTCCATAACCGCTCTCGCGTGAAATAAAAAAAAAGTGAAATGAGAAACAAATTTCTAGGATCAAATGGGATTTTAACTCGTGTCCTCTGCGTGGCAGTCGAGTATTCCACCACAGTGTCACACTGGTGCTTGTAACTCCTTCGCAAAATTACTCTATACAGGCGTCATGTCGAGCAAGGAATCGTGTTAGCATATGTAATATAGCGTGGCAGAAGAGTAAAATAACAACCTGGCGTCATACAATGTGAATTGCTCAACGAGTCAGTCGTTGAATGCTTTCAACCCGTTACAAAGGGCTCAGCCATAATTCTTCATCGTCACCAGCCACAGCACAAAGCGCACATAATGCCTCACAGATGTGTAGCGGGTGCCACGATTCTCCGAAGAACAACGAAAATGGCATAGTGGGTGCTTTGCTACTTCAGGAAAATTACGACGATTTATGGCGTAGAGGGTACCTTGCATGTGTACTTGTAGTATTAGTTGCCCCTAGAGAGTCTACAACGGGCTCTAGAGAGACCGCTTTTCCAGCTTTCGCTGTGACTGTGCTGCATGTTCCAAGCAGGCCTGGCGATTTTTGTAGCGTTAGCTACACTGCCCGAGCTGGAGCGATTCTGCGTGGCAGAGCCGTGCTGCCCATGCGCGAGGAGCAGTGATGTCACACGGCGCGACGCTGGCGCACCAGAGCTAGCGCGCGCGCCTCGCCGATCTGCGCATTCTAGAAGAGTGATGTCATAGCCGTGGCAGACATCCTGGCGCCGGCGCGCGCCCAGCTGTGTGCCTCCTTCGCGCAGTGGCCGTCTGACGCTGCGCCGAGCGTTGGGGCCATAAAGACAGCAGCGTGTTACTACAGTGACCACCGAGCTGTCTTTGTAGCAATAGAAAATGGTGTTGAACAAAAAATAAATATACATGTGTAACATAATGCGTATACCGTGTGTGTGTCATTGAAGCAGCCGTAAGCATGATAATCAAGCTAATCCTAGACAACCAGGAGAGCTAAGAATAATCAGCTGAACCTCCGCTCACGCTACGTATATCCTGGCATAGGTGAGCTCAGCCACTACAATTTTTTTATCAGAACAGCGGTCTCGCACATCAGAGGGTACACAGAATGGCATGCTGCTTCTGAGGTCGTGCTCACTACGTTGACACAATGCATTGAGCCAGCTAAAAAAATCGTAATTGACTTTTGAGAAAATAATTACTATAACTTTGAGGGGTATACTTGTTTTGTTCTAGTTGGTAGGAGTTCATGGTTACAGTTACTTCCGCTCCTCTGAAGAATGTGTTTTGCCCCTATCCCACTTTCTTAAGAGGAGGGCAAGTAACTATATCACAAATTCAATGTTTTTTTATGATTACCGTAACTGAAAACTTTTGCATACAAACAGAAAGCCATTACAAACCATTATGGAACATTCTTTTTTTGCTCCAGAACAGAAACAGAACGGAACTTTTTACGGTGGAACGAAACTAAACCGAAACGAAAAACATTTCGTTTCTACACCCTGGTGTGGCGCTCATGTGCACGCGGTTTTGTGTGCTCACGTAGCCAGCTATGTTTACATGAAAACCACTCGGGGTCCAGAGAGCGCCGAGTGAGGCAGGATGCCTCACTCGGTGCTCTGAAATTGAAACTGCGACTGGGCGCTATACAACAGTCTCCAAATAATTAACTGTCGTGCGCTCGAGGAAAGGAGCTTTTCAGCCATGACAAGTGGGTCGTTAGCTACTTATTGCAACAGAAAAAACAAGATGCAAAGCTTTTGTGTCGGTGCTCCTTGAACTACTGAATGTCATTTCTTGGGCCCATGTGGCGTGGGTATAAGTGTATCTTGCACCGCAGAGCATCAGTGCCCAGGACTCCCAGCCATCACGGAGTACATACTGCCTCTCGATTGTCTGTCCCTACGGCTAACTGTATAGCCAGGCAGGACAATTTCATGGTCACAAATGGTAGAGCATCGGATGTGCAGTTCGAAGGTTGTGTGTTCGGATCCCACTGACGGAAAGGGTGATTGTTCATCCCCTTTAATTCCTTTCAATTTAAGTGAGAATCGTTACACCATAGTAAAGAAATGTCAAATGATGTCCCCTATGCTTAACTGTCCATTGGTTTCATTACCGTAAAATGCGCCCCCTACAGTGAAGGATAATCCGACCAGATTTAAAGGGGGTGCTTGCTCGGTCCCGTACCGAAATTAAGATTGCGGTGGGAGAGCCGCTAAAAATTTTTAAAAATGCCCATCCATGTTTCTAATGAAATGATTTATTTATGTACTGTTTTTATTCCCTCTCGTCACTGTCAAACCATTGAAGCAGCGACCGCTTTGACCAATATACAACCGACCACATAACCATGGAATTTCATAAACAACATTAGGTACGCATTCAGTGTGCTCATTCTTGTGGTTGTTTTTACACAAGCGATGCTCGTCTTGAGAAAAATGTGGCCGCAGGGGAGGAGGGGGAGGGGAGCACCTGCTCGGTCACTGGCACTTATTTCAGATCTCCTGAAAAAGGGAGGGGGGGCGCTTGCTCGGGTGGGGGCGCTTGCTCGGCATTTTACGGTAGTTTTGTATAATACAGAAAACGAGCCCCTCGGACAATTCCCCTTCTTTCGTACTCGTATAGCCATGCAGAGTATAGTATAGCAATGGGGAGGGGGCTAAAGCACAGCATACCCTCGTACAGTTTGGCAAGGGTTGGGAAAGGGAGGAGGATGAAGAGGAGGAAGCGGCTTTGTGCCAAGCAGCCAGAGCATAGCATAGCCATCCACAATATAATTGATATAGACATCATGAAGAATTGAGAAATTGGTCCATCCTGCAGACATTTTGGTAGAAGTCTGCAATATGATTTCTGGACTTTAAACATTGTTGTGTCTGACTTTTGTTCAGAACCTTGCTCAACCTACCATGTTCCTGAAGTTCTTCTCTACAGAACACACACGTCGTTGAAATCTATAGTTTACCGATGAAACACTGACAGCGAAGCTTGAACATAAAATTTAAATGAGTTTGGGCTTCACTAGATTACATTCAAATGAATGAAAATGGAGATTTCTTTGGTTGGTGCAGTGCCGTGCACACAAGTGGGCTCCCTCCATTACATGACCCACCGAGAGTCCCAGGTAGTTGTTGGCACACAGGTTGAGCACCGGCCTGTCCCAGCCTGCAACATGCACAGATGCTGCCTGCCGGGAGGTGAGCACCCGTTCAGTCTTGTACGTGCCAGCCTCACGGATGTCTGCCAGCTGCTCCTGCAGGAGTGTCTGCGTGGCTGCCCAGCCACTAGAGGCACGCCGCACAGCATGCCTGCTCGCAACTGCATCACCACAGCAACTACTCAAGTTCATGTCATCAAACAGACACGTAATAGATTTGCACAAAAATCCTACAGATAGTGGCTACTTCAATTTATTACTACAATCTGGTACAACTTTACAAGTCTGTGGCATTCTCCCCTCAGAGGCATACAAGCCTGCCCCACTCTTCAGACAGACATCATGACAGCATTGCGGAATGCATGAGTGCAACTATTTCTTTAGTCACGGTGACGATCGGCTGCAGTGGTTCGGTCATCTGGACTTGTCAAAATGTAGCCGACTATAGCTCAGCTAAATACAAGCACAAATATTTGTGCCAACTATTTTCAGGTTGTCTTAGCAGTATGTTTACCCAATGGGCTCCTTTTCATTTTACTGGTAACATATAGATGCCTGAAGTTCTGGCTGGGCAGACCATGATTTACATTCTTTTTTTTTCTCCCGAGGATACCACGAGTCCTCTTTTATAATATCACTAGTGCTCCCTGTTTTCGGACTTTACCTTTCTTGAAATTCAAAGTTTATTTTTTGGGAGGAAATTCAGTGTTTAATTTTGCGTTGTAAGTTGTTGCAATGTGTTCTTATCATTTTATTTCCAATGAAAATGTGTTGCATTGTTGCTGATAATCCTGTTTCTCCATCCTTTCGTTTTTTCTCACTTCCTGTTTATTTACCCTGTTAATAAGGCTGTTGATCTGCACTGCTGTAAACTCGCCAAAGTGTACACTGACTGCGGGGAAGGGGGGGGTAAGGGGCAGGAGCTAGTCAAGCTGCTTCTCAGCTTTTTTTCCCAGCCTCCCTCATCTTTTTGATGAAAAATAAAGAAACTATTATTATTATTATTATTATTCTCAATATTCCAAAACCTCAGATGAAATGATATCTAAACACGAAAACATGCGAACACACTAAGTGTATTCTAGATGTCTGGAAGGTTTGAACACACAAATACATATACATACAAGCACAAATACTTGGAAAACAAGGCACCCCCGTTTGTTTGTATTACAACTTTAAAAAAGCTTGTTGTAACAGACGCAAGCATATTTAACGAGGTTGCTGCCGCTGATGGAGGTGCGCTCCTTTCGATTGATGATTCTCAGCTTTAAAATTCAATTACCTTTGAACGTTGAAAATGCCCTTTTAAAATTGGAGTTTATCGGATAAATCCGAATTGTCAAAAGTTTTACCGGCGAGTGTTTATTTATTTATTTATTTATTTATTTATTTATTTATTTATTTATTTTCAATACTGCCAGTCTCACTTGGAGACCAAGGCAGGTGGGCATACAAATAACAACGTGAGCATGAACATATTACACATATTGCAGAATACAATTGCGTTTCATACACAGAAATGTTGTTATCTCTAATACAATATTAATATTTACAACTCAACAGTGAAACTTAATACAATCTAATGCAACATAAAAAAAGTCATGCAGACAACAAAAGAACACATTGCATAAACATAAAACATTTTTTTCATGGTTAGGGCTTATTTTCTATCGCGTAACAAAAGGTTGACGGTCAAAGTTATCCAAAAACACGTAGCCCTAAATATCAGCAACCATGTCATATTTTTATTTCCAGCTTTGTGCATTGAGGACATAATCAGGTTTTTCATATCTTTAGAATAATTATTGCGACCACAAAAATCAAAGTAAGCTTTACCTTAGCTTGCATACATTTTCTATATGACTCACTCAACTTAACACACCTACACTGCTTGCAGACAGCATCACATGTTTACTGATTAAAAATAAAGTTTTACTTTTCTTATTATGCATTAATATTTTACAGGCCCCTACAGGCCTCATGAAGCTGTACAACCAGTTTTTCTAATGCTCAGTTCTGTTTATGCACTATGACCAGTTCACACAAGTTTGAGAAGCTTTTCACATTAGCAAGTCTAGCGATTGTTGTGTTAGCCAACCCTCGGTGATGTGGCACAAAAAAAGTTCTATTTTATTGATGAATGTATGACTTAAGTTTTTTCACTTGACATGCACAGTTCGTGCACATAATAAGCTTATGCTTCCTTCCAATAAACTTTCATGCGAGGAGAGCACTGTGTGCCTTCCCTCTCTTTCTTGTCTTCTTTTTTTTTTGTGTGTCTGTGTTGTTTTTTCTTCAAGAATGACTAACCAGAGTGTCACTGTTGTCCATCTCAAAATATGAAAAAAATATTGTGCTTTAGCACTTCTAATCAGTTAGATGAGTTCATGCAGTAAGGCCAAAAAACAAAAGCCCTGTGCCAGACAAGGAGACCAAAAAGAAAAAAATTGTGCGCACATTGCACCCTTTTTATTTCTGTCAACACACGGCTCAAATAGCAACCTGTCACAATAAGTAAGCCTCTTCCTAGGTATTGTGACCCCTAACAAGGAGTAAAGAAAAAATCCGTAAACAGGGGGTGGGTGCTCGAGCCAACATTTCGACAAGTGGACTTGTCTTCTTCAAGGCTGGAACTCCTGCCTTGAATAAGACAAGTCCACTTGTCGAAATGTCGGCTCGAGCACCCACCCCCTGTTTACGGATTTTTTCATCGCAGCTTCCATCTTCCACCTCCTGCTGTTTTTTTTGACTAACAAGGAGTAGTACTTTATCACCTGGTCGCTGCTACTCAAGCCGAATTGCATGCTGACTAAAGGCTGCGACTACTTGTCTGGCCATGTGTAGGTGCTATACTGTGGTCCTGCGTCCTCGTCCTTTTTTGCGCTGTTTTTCCCCAGCGATGCATTCAACACTTGATGCATCGTCTCAAAGAAACTGATGAAGCACTGGCTACACAGAAACGAGGCTCTGTCAGAGAGCCTTTCCGTTACGTAAAAACAAAAATGACATATTTCAGATGTGATCGTGTTCTGTCAAATATTTTTGCACATACACTGCTCGTTACTGCGCATAAACACAAATCAGTGCACGCGCGAGTGGTCCCCTATTTTGACCCGTTTTTGAAACAAGCAACCCCCGTATCCGCTTATCGAGTTGCAATATTCAGTTCCCCGGCGCACGCACTCATATAAGAACCCGCTTTTCCATCAGCACTTTGTGGCAGTGGCAGGATTTGACCCCGAATGCCCAATGGGACATGCTGCTGGCCGCCTCATTCCACATTCAACTGAAATTTTTCTTTCAGTACAACACTGCCACAATTTCGCACGTTATAAACGCGTGGCCCCGTTTGAATGCACATCAACAGATGTGCCGATATGAACACGTTTCCTAAAGCCGGCAACCAACTAGCCCATTTCCACGCCCAATGCACAGACTGGCTCGTCCCGCCCTCCGGCTTTTCAGAGCCGCAGGAATTAATGAAATGAAAGCAAGCTAGCGAGGTGATGAAGCGGAAGCGCAGTGTTTCAAAATCGACTCGGTAATGAATGAAAATAGTGTGACACCGACATGCGAAGCACGCGCACATGGGGAGACCAAACGGCATTCTGCGGCGCGCAGTCCGCGCAAAGCCCCTCGGCGCGGAGATGTCGCATAGTGAAAGTCTGCGATAACGCACCTTGTTTGACGGCCGCAGACAACATGCTTATCTATCTTATCTTGGACGGCGGGAGCTTCGAAGTGCGCAGACGAACAGCAGGACAGCCAGCAGCAGACAGAAGCGCAACAGGTGGTGGACCACCTATACTCCGCGACAACTTTTCTTGGCACCACTGTGGAAGCTACAGAGCCAAAGTGCCTGCATGCGCGCGCGCCAAGAAATAGTACCTATATTTATTTTCTAATTCGAAAAGTTACCTAGCTCGAATAAATAAAGATTTTTTCATTATAAAAAGAGAACGAGTATGGGAAGCCATTCGTGAAATAATGTTATTGTAAACTTCAAGTTTGTTTCTGTCTTTATTTTTTGGACAGCACCACGTTTTCCTCACGCCTGCACCTCATTTCCCTCACGCCTGCTCTCTCGTCTCAGTAAACATGGCGTCCGCGATGCCGCCTGAACCGTTGGCCTGAACCGTGTGCGGCCGCCAACTCGCCGTTTCGTTCTCCGAAGAAGCTGTACTCTAAATGTGACAGAAAGTGGCTATCAAACCAGACCACGCGAGTTATCTGCAATGTCATCGCTGTAGTGAGGCGCCGTCAGCGTGACTCGTCTGCAAATGCAGTGTGCCGGACTGTCGCCGAGCTCACCGGAGTGAGTGAGCGACCAGTTAATCGCATCAAGGCTGAAGCTCTGCGGGCCCCACTTGCCTCCCCGACGCGCAATTGAATTTCTCGGGCCAAACTGAGAAGCGCATCACCGGCAAGACGCGGCTGCTGCGCTATTACACGTTTGCGTTGGCAGCATTGCGGCGCAAAGTTCACAGCTACTTCATGCGCAATGAAATACCTACGGCCGAGACACTACGCTCTGTGAAGGTGTGTGACCAGCGAAGCTTGATAAAATAATCTGCGTCAGTCTCTTTTTAATTAAGCGTGAGCTCTCTTTAAATCTAAACCCAATTCAGCGGCATCATGGTACTTGCATTCCGTATTTATTCGAATACAATGCGAGCTTTTTCTCCAAATTTTTGCTACTAAAGTCGCCCCTCGCGTTACAATCTAGCAAACGCCGTATTCAGGTTGCGGTGTGCGCTTGGTGGCGTTCGTCATATTATCATGTGCCTTATTTTGTTGTCTTCGGGCTTCACCCGCAAAGACTGTTTGGAATGCTCCGCGCAGACCGCGATGCGATTTTCCAGAAGCGCCACGATTGTTTTAGATCTTTCTGTTAAGATTGCGCGCTGTACGCGAATAGTCAGAGATTACGTGGCCACCAGCGATAACACTGGAACATTCGACAGAACATGTATAAAAGCCGACACGCTTTACGACTTGTCAGAATTATTGACGGACGACGCTCTGATTGACTCGTTTCCCGCCCACAAGTTTGCCCAAATAAAGAGTTTCATCTTCGACACACCCACTGCTGCCTTCGTCAACGTAACAACCCTGTGACAATATACAGTACAGTAGGTAGATGCATCTACGCACACTGATGTTCCCATTCTGCATGTAGACGTGGTGCTAAACGCTTTAGCGATGCGAGCAAGCGAAACCGAAACTGGAACTGAAATCGGCTGCAAGATGCCGAACTACTTGCGTAGTAACACAAATGTGCGGATGCCCCGCCTCCGTAGCCTTCGCTCCAATGCCAAGATAAGTTGTCGCCGAGTATAGAGAAGGGAAACTATACCTTTGACAGTGCAACGGAAATAAGGATAGCGGTGGCGTTATGAACTAAAGTAGCCGACCAAGAGATGCCGCCGTACAACAGGAAACGGAAATGAGTATTATGCTGCCGCTTCTCGTTTTTAGCTGCTGTGCAGTCGTTGAATCTACAGTGTACTAGTATGGTGGCTAGAGGGGGAAGTGTGACGGGCGCTGTATCCCCGCCGTGGGAGAGCGATGCGCAGAACGCATTGAAAGTTCTGGCCGCCGCAAGGGGCGCTGGTGTAGTAGTAGGTGCTCGCGCTCGCTTGCTTTGGCTCGTCTGGACTCGTTCGTTCTCTCTGTGCTGTGCCGTCGTTTTGTTCGGATGCCTTGCCTTCGCTCTCGTCGTTTGTTTACCCGCCACTGTACCCACGTGTTCTGCGAACCATGCCGTCAAATCGCGCAAGTACATGCTTCGTCCCTGGCTGTAAAGGCGTGGGGAAGATCGTGCTCGGAGAAGCTTTCGGTCTTTAAAGCCCCGAAGGATCTCTCGAGGCGAGAGCAATGAGCTCGAAATAATAAGCGGACTGACAAAGAGCTGACGAGGGACAGCGTTGTTTGCGAGCGGCACTTCGACGTGAGTTTCATCGGAAGGACATACCAACACATTATAAACGGTGAGGTTGTTGAGATACCCCGCGTTTGTCAGAAGACGCTGTGCCTACGGTGTTCCGGACGCACCGAAGTACTTTACCAAAAAAGAAAAGCAGACAGGAGTGTCCAAAAATAAGGGAGCGCCAAAAACTTGAAGTTGAGGAGGGTCAAGTAATTTGACCTCTTAACGTGATAGGGGAGTATGTGATAACAAATGTCTGACATAATTATGGGATGACAAATGTGTGATAAATAAACATGTCCTTGCATTACTTAGTATGCATCTAAAGCCGTAAGTTAACAGAAATCATTGGTCCTCGCATAAATAGAACTATCGCTAAAATAATAAAATAAAATGCTCAGTATCAAAGAGCCTCCAGCTGCAGCATTCCGATCTCCACTTCAATTTTCTCAAGGAAAAGGAGCCGGAAATTGTAAATGCTTTGAACATTTCGCGCTCAAGAGCACTTCAATTTTCTCAAGGAAAAGTAGCCGTAAAATGTAAATGCTTTGAACATTTCGCGCCCAAGAGAACCCCCTACAATACTACAATACAAAGGAAATGGAGGGGGGGAGGTGGGTGCGGACTAAGAGAGAGAAAAAAAAAAAACGCGCTGCACTGCAGCTAGGGTGCTGCAGCCAGTATACTCGCTATGAACGATTGTAAACAGTTTACACTTGACCAAGAGGAAAGAACACTTTAAAGTCAGCTGAGCTATGCAGCCGAGCAAGTGGTTTAGTTCAACTGAAGCAGACTATAAATATGGTAAAAGCAGCGGCAAAAGGAATATGATAATAAGAATGACACAGAACCAGCGCTGAACAGTTCAGCGCCTGTCCTGTGTCGTTCTTATCGTGTTGTCGTCTTTTTGCGCTGCTTTTACCATGAAAATCAACCAACTAGCCCAGTTTTTGCACACTGTAGCAGATTAAACATGTCCGAAGCAAACCGATATTAAGACACATTTAAATATGAAAACATGGAGGCACACCAGTTCCGTCTGGTTTAAAAGCATTCTTGGTTTTCTTTTTTTTTTTCCTCTTGCTTAACACCGCTAAGAACTTGCAACACATGCTTCTTAGCGAAACAAACACGTTACGCCTTTAACAACACGGGCGGGGGTAAAGCGATTATTAGAAACAAGCGAAACTAACGTCTAGCGGCCATACGCAAAGCAGGC